>NW_024754528.1:2769455-2859455 GCF_018991925.1 Homarus americanus
GGACTTCAAGACCGAGTACGTAGCGGGAAAGGTGAACGAGTGGGTTAGTGAAATCCAAGCTCTGTCTGAGATTGCTAACACAGAGCCACATGCGGCCTTTGCTGCATTCACCCATGGAGTCAAGCATCGTTGGAACTACCTGATGCGTACTATCCCTGATATCGGGACGACCCCTCCACCCTCTGGAAGAAGTTATCAGTGTCAATTTCATTCCTAAATTAGTGAAACACCCTGACTTAACCCCAGCAGAAAGAGCACTTCTTGCACTTTCATCAAGACTGGGAGGGATGGGACTAACCAATCCAGAGGAGATTGCTGCCACCGAACATCAAAATTCACTTAAGCTCATGGCAGCCCTCACGGACCACATAATAGCCCAGAATGCAACAGGGGAGGTGGATACCAATAAAGTAAATACGATTCGTACGGTCAATTACGACAAATCGACAGCACTGCCAAAATGATAGGTTACAGCAACTGTTGCTGCAGGTACCAGAAAATTTGAAAACAAAAGTAGCTATAGCACAGGAGGTGGGCACCTCAAACTGGTTAACTACGTTACCGATAAGAGCAAATGGTTTCAGTCTTAATAAACAAGAATTTACAGATGCCATTGCTCTAAGGTACGGTCGGCCAGTAGAAGGTTTGCCCTCCCAATGCGTGTGTGGCTCTTCCTATGATGGCGATCACGCCATGATGTGCAAGAAAAGGGGCTTCATATGCATGAGGCATGACGAGGTAAGGGACCTCACCGCAAATATGTTGAAGGAAATCTGCCGGGATGTCATGGTAGAACCGACCCTCCTTCCATTGGATGGTGAGACCTTCCAACACAGGACTTCAAACACATCTAACGAAGCCCGTGTGAACGTCAGTGCTCGAGGATTCTGGACGCGGGGACAGCAAGCATTCTTCGACATCAGGATTTTTGATCCCATGGCCGCATGTCACCGTAACCTAGCTCTCGATGCTGCACATAGGAGGAACGAGAACGACAAGAGAAGGGCGTATGGGGAGAGAATTCAAAACGTTGATCAAGGCAGCTTCACTCCTCTGGTGTTCACAACCTCTGGTGGGATGGGACCAAGTGCAAGATGTTTCTACGCCAGACACGCGGAGGTGATCTCCGAACAGAAGCAGCAGCCCAGAAGTTACGTTACAGCCTGGATGAGATGTCGACTGTCTTTCTCTCTCCTTCGGTCAGCTTTGCTCTGCCTCAGGGGAACGAGAGCTTCTGCCCCAATTCCGACAACTGCTGCAGATATTGACTATGAGGCTACAGTCACTGAATGCCGCATAGATCTGCGGCTCAACTAATTCAACACAGAGAGGATAGCTTCTTATGTATTTGGATATTTAATATTAAGGTAATAAAATGGTGGCGAAGGTGTGGCTATTGGGGAAGGCTGGAGGCCACGTTTTAGAGAGAAAAAAAAGCAGTAGTAGTAGCAATAGTAGTAATACCAGTGGTGGTCGTAGTGGAGTAGTAGCAATTGTGATACTAGTACTGGAAGTAGTAGTAGTCGTGGTATAATGAGAAAAAAGTTGCAGGACAATTAGTAATACAAGTACAGTGCTGTTGTAATAGTAGTAGTACTCGTAGTAGTGGTGGTACTAATAGTAGTAGTAGTAATAGTTGTAGTAGTAGTAATAGTTGTAGTAGTAGTAGTAGTAGTAGTAGTAATCGCATCAGAAGTAGTAGTAGTTGTTGTTGTTGTTGTTGTAATAATAGTAAACTTATCAGAAGTAGTCAAGCATCGCTGGAACTACCTGATGCGCACTATCCCTGATATCGGACCTCTCCTCCACCCCCTGGAAGAAGCTATCAGCGTCAATTTCATTCCCAAATTAGTGGAACATCTTCACTTAGCCCCAACCGAAAGATCACTCCTCACTCCTTGCACTACCACCGAGACTGGGAGAAATGGGATTGACCAATCCAGAGGAGATTGCTACCACCGAACATCAAAACTCAGTTAAGCTCACGGCAGCCCTCACTGACCACATACTTGTAATAGCTCAGAACGCAACAGACGAGTTGGATACCAGCGAAGTAAACAAGATTCGACTGTCCATTACGACAGAAAGGCCAAAGTGATAAGTTGAAGCAACTGATGCCGCAAATACCAGAGAATTTGAAACAAAAAAGTAGTTATAGTGCAGGGAGGTGGGCGCCTCAAACTGGTTAACTATGTTACCGATAAGGGCAAATGGTTTCAGTCTCAATAAACAAGAATTTACAGATACCATTGCTCTAAGGTAAGGTAGGCCAGTAGAAGATTTGCCCTCTCAATGCGAACTTGACTCTTCCTATGACGTCGATAACGCCATGGTGTGCAAGAAAGGGGGCTTCATATGCATGAGGCATAACGAAGTAAGGGATCTCACAGCAAATATGTTGAAGGAAATCTGCCATGATGTCAGGGTAGAACCGACCTTCCTTCCATTGGACGGTGAGAATTTCCAACATAGGACTTCAATCACATCCAACGAAGCCCGTGTTGACGTCAGTGCTCGAGGATTCTGGACGCGGGGACAGCAAGCCTTCTTCGACATCAGGATTTTTTTATCTCATTTCCGCATGTCACCGTAACTTAGCTCTCGATGTTGAACACAGGAGGAACAAGAACGACAAGATAAGGGCATATGGGGAGAGATATTCAAAACGTAATTCAAGGCAGCTTCACTCCTCTGGTGTTCACAACCTCTAGTCAATAGTCTAGTGGGATGGGACCAAGTGCCAGATGCATCTACTCCAGACTCGCGGAGGTGCCATCCGAACAGAAGCAGCAGTCCAGAAGTTATGTTACAGCCTGGATGAGATGTCGACTGTCCTCTCTCCTTAGGTCTGCTTTGCTCTGCCTCAGGGGAACGAGAGCATGGGCCCCAAAGCCGACAACAGTTGCAGATATTGACTATGAGGCAACAGTCACCGAATGCCTCATAGATCTGCAGGTCAACTAACTCAACACAGCTAGGGTTGCTACTGATGTATTAGGATAGTTAATATTAAGGTAATAAAATGCGGCGAAGGTGTGGCTATTAGGGGAGGCTGGAGGCCACGTAGTATAGTAGTAGTAATAGTAATCGTGTCAGAAGTAGTAGCAATAGTAATCGTATCAGAAGTAGTAGTAGTTTTCGTAGTAATAGTATTCGTATAGGTAGTAGTAGTAGTAATGAGATAAATTAATCAGGATCGTAGTAGCATGACTAGAGGGGCGATGATTATTATAATACTTTTACCACAGTAGAAACTGGATCAATATGAAGATGCGACAGATGAACTTTCAATAACAATAGTAGCTTAGTTGTCTACTTAAGAGATAGTACGTGGCTTGAATGTTCCACACCATCTGCAGTTTCTAGCTAACAGTCAAATTATGTGATTGTGTTGTTATTGGTGTATATTATCATGAGGAGCCTTAACTTGTCAACCTGCATTGATGACTATTGTCACACCGAGTAATGCAGTTTTATTTTCTACATCTGTTGTTGGTTGTTCCTTCATTATCTATATATACTGTATATAGTATAATACGTCAGCTACATGCATTACCGACGTGGGCCGGCTCGCTGTAGCGTCATTTTATTTTTATTTTTAGCTTTAATTAATGTTTCGGGATAGAGGTGTATGTATAGTACTGTTTATGCAAGTAAATCACTGTAGGTGCGCGTGATCTAGGTATATGCTGATAACCACAAGGAAAGAAAAAAACACGAAGTTCCCCAGCGCTTTCGTGTAATTCACATCTTCAGGGGTGAGTACAGACTAAGGAGAAGTACAAAACAAGAGGAGGGTGAGATCAGGTCATTACCTAATACCTGACCATTGTGGACCTGATCTCACCCTCCTCTGTATATATACACCTTGTTTTGTACTTCTCCTTGGTCTGTACTCACCCCTGAAGATGTGAATTACACGAAAGCGCTGGGGAACTTCGTGTTTTCTTCTTTCCTTGTGGTTATCAGCATATAGTACTGTACGTATATATATATACGTATATATATATATATATATATATATATATATATATATATATATATATATATATATATATATATATATATATATATATATATATATATATATATATATATATATATATATATATACACACGTTTTAATCCTGTTTGAAATAAAACTTAATATAATATTAAATAAATTGGGTCTATTTTCTTCCCCCTTGCCAAGTAATAATTATGAGACGACATATAAATACTTGACCTCTCATGTGACTTTTCACTTTTTATTGTCGTTTTGTGTATCCTCGGTTACGGATGAACATAAGATGCGAGGTAAATTTATGAAGATTGTTTGAATAAAAGTAATATGATTATGGTAATATGAAAGCCTACAGAGAAACCTATCTCTCCTATGTTGGCAGCATGTGCAAGTCATGTGAAAAGCCTGAAGATATTGTTTCGTGTAACCACGAAAGATAGACAAATTAATTATACTTTTGATGAGGCCAGAGATACGACACTCCGGGTAAGTGACACCCAATAGAGTCAGTGTTACGTGTCAGCTATTATAGTTCAACAATGAGATTCGCCTAAGCTACTTCACTATAACTTACGTAATGCCTGTTATATCTACGCAACTAATCATGCGTGAAACCTTCCTGTTGACTACCTAATATATCGCCAAGGCAGCGAATATATATTTATTTTTTAAAGTACGAATAATAGTGGAAGATGTAGTGTACTGTACTGTGCATTACAAGAAAAAGCGTAGCGATACTGCCCTGTGATTAGGTTTATGTTTCTACTTACGAATATTCATCTGAACATATTTGCATGCTAAAGTTCCAATATAGTTTAAAATTGAAATCTTTTGCTTTATTATGAAGACGAGAAGCCTAGAGTGAAGGAGCAAGAGCTACTGTTACAAGGTGAGTGGAACAACAGATGAGAGTGAGGACGGAGGCTGCATGTGTAGTGACAAGACGTGGAGTAACAAGATGAACATTAGGCTCAAAGAAGTGTGAGGTGAGTGAGGTGATGGTTTAAATTCCATCAAAACACTAGCCATTAAATTAGTAATAGAATTGAAAAGTATATATACTGAACGTCATACACAGAGGGGAGGGAAGCTACCAGCGAGTACCGGATCATTGATAAAGCGCATTACTGTAGAATGAATTTTGTCAAGCGGAGTGAAGGAAAGATTGGACTGCACCTCACCAAGTGTATGAGTGGCTGTATACCCATGTGAGGGCAGACAACCCTTGTCAAGCTTGAGTAACTGAGAAAAAGGAAAAGCAATTTTTTTTCAGAATTATTAATATTAAAGAGGTAATTTTGACTCCGAGAGGATGAAATAAAAAATAATGAGAAGTCCTAAAATGAAAAATAACATTTCTACAACTTCAAAATACGGATAAACTCTGTTGCACCACGAAATTGAAAATCTATCCTGTATTTCAATGAATGCAAAGAATCAAAGTGAAATGGCATTTTAGTAGCTAAATATACAAATATAGTGCAGTGTAAAACGAGTTCTGTGCCTCCAGTTGTGAGCTGGGAGAGGGACGCTCAGCCACATTTGCATGGTAACGAGCAGCAGCGTCGGGGTGACCAGACTTGTCGCTCCTGGCACCACCCCTGGCTTACTCTCTTGACACTGGCACTGATACTAGAACTGGTATTGATACTGGGCCTGGCACTGACCCTAATACTGACCTTGGTATTGATTCTTGTTTATATGCAATGAATGTATGTATGTATGGCCAATCACTCATGGCGCAGCCCCTCTCCGCTCATCTGACGGTAACTCCATAATTAAAAACGATGAAGGCCTCCTCCAGCGCTAGAAAGAGCATTATCATCCGTTGTTCCGATGTGGATGTCCTGATAGCAAGTCCCTCAGCATCCGGAGCTGACCCACCTCAGCTATCCTCCATCTCTGTATTAGGTAGCTACTGCCATCAAACAGATGAAAAATAACAAGGCCAGATGGAATACCAGCCGAGGTTTATAAAGCAGGAGGACCTCTACTTATCAGCCGTCTCCACTTTTTCCTAGAGAATATATGGAAAACGAGGAAATCCCCCAAGTTCTTAAAGATGCCTCCATCGTCAATATTTATAAGAACAAGGGAGACCGGTCAGACTGTGGCAACTACCGCGGGATCTCGCTGCTGTCCGTAGCTGGCAAGATTATCGCCCGTGTCCGCCTAAGCAGACTTCTTCTTGAGGCGGAAAACTTCCTCCCAGAATCTCAGTGTGACTTTAGAGTTTAGACCATCACGTGGCACTACTGACCTGATCTCTGCTGCCAGACAGATACAGGAAAGGTGCAGAGAACAGCGTCGTGACCTGTACATGGCTTTCATCGACCTAACCATGACCTTCGACTCAGTCAACAGAGAAGCCCTCTGGTGGACCCTCAGCCGTTTTGGCTGCCCACCAAAGTTCATCGCCATTGTGAGGTAACTCCACGATGGCATGACTGGCAGTGTCCTGCACAATGGCACCCAATCTGAGCTCTTCCCCATCCAAACGGGGGTTAAACAAGGGTGCGTATTGGCACCACCGGGGTGGACATCTGGTACCGGATGAAGGGTGTTTTCAACATAAGACGAGTCCATGCAAGAACAAAGGTGTCGGCAGCTTCCATTACTGAACTTCAGTATGCAGACGACCTCACCCTTGTCGCTCACACTAAACGCGAACTACAGGAGATCCTGAACACCTACGCAGATGCGTATGCACACTTCGGCCATGAGGTGTATGTACGTAAGACTCAGATTCTCTTTCAGCCTGCCCTTGGTTCAGTCACACCTCTACCATCCATCCAGATTAACGGTACTACTCTCACTAATGTCACACACTTTCGGTATCTCGGCTCCCACCTGTCCACCATCGCGGACATCGCTGAAAAGATTCAGCATCGGATCAGATGTGCATCTCAAGCCTTTGACATCCTAGGTCCAGGTTGGTGCATGGTCCATCACAACCTCCACCAGTCGTTGTCCGGCATCAGGGTGGCCGACGCAGTAGATACAGTGGTTCGCGTTTCCAGTCCCATCCGATGGTCTGCCACGGTGTTTGTCGCGTGCTTCACTTCCTCCACTTTAATTTCTTCTGTGTAGAGCGCCAGTTCCTGACATATTCCAGATGGGTTATTCCAGTCCCATCTGAGTTTCCTCTGTAGAGTTATTTTCCGCCATATTCCATATGAGTTTTTCCAGTCCCATCTGAGTTTCCGCCCTTCCGGCCGGGATTAGAGCCGGCCCACTGCTTAGGGTGTCATTGCTCTGGATGGCGTGTAGGGCAGGGTTCGCGGACCCGGGTTCGCTTTCTGTATACGAGTGTCGGCGGGACCCTTGACCGTCCTGTCTTACACCCTCAGTGGGGAATCCCTCCCTCGATGGGCTCACCAGGGTTTGTTTGTTTGTTTGCTTGTTTTTTCCTCTACTTGTAGTCAGGCCAATTCTGTTGCGTTCTCAATGGTGTGGTGAACACAGGCGCTGAGGTGGATCTCGGGTGGGGGGTCAGGGTCTGCCATTACTTGTCTGGTACCTGGTAGTTCCATTCCAGGTATTGAAGTGAGTGGGACCAGTTGACAGGTCCTGGAACGTAGGGAGCTGTCGTCTGCTTCGTCACTTGGACCTCTTGTTGCTTGTTGCCACTGTAGTTAGCAGGTCAGGGTTCCAGGACTCGCTCCCTGCCTGGAGCTAGTTGCTGCGCTGGTCCGGCGCGGCGTAGTTTGCTCAGGATGATGGTACCAGTAGATGTTGTCTGTCAGTATTGTGGACTGCAAGACCTTAGCCTCGGTGCGTACACTCGCCAGCCAGCCTTCGCTGTGATTGGACGTCTCTCCAGACCCCTCACTGCCAAGCCAGCCAGCCTGTCTGTCTGTCTGTCTGCCTGTCTGTCTGTCTCTTACCGTTGACGAACTGACGCAAACGACCACCTCACTAACCATCACTTTGACACGTGGGAAGCTTGTTCCAGACAACGCCATTTCTGTGCCACCCCACTGATCAGGGGTGACTCCTGATCAGAGGCGGTCCTGATTGGGTGCTCTGTAACGGCTTCTTGCAGCGAACTTCTGCCGCGACCCCACCGGTGCTAGTTACACCAGTGGCTATTCTTCCATAATCAGAAAACACAGAAGTGAAAACGGACTAGTAAACCCCAGACAACATGGATTCACTGAAAAAAAGGGAACACATACTGCACTAGCCATAATCACGGAAACGTTAGCCAACAAGAAAGCAGAAAGAAACCAAGTCAACATTGTACTAAGAGACGTTAAGAAAGCGTTCGATAAAGTATGGCACCTAGGATTAAAATTTAAATTGCTTCAATTAAATCTCCCAGAACCAATAGAAAAAAATCGCCTGTGACTTCCTAGACGATCGCACGGCACAAATACAAATTGGCAGCTTTATAGGACCACCCATAAAACTGAAAAGTGGAGTACCCCAAGGCAGTGTTCTTTCATCCACGATGTACAATATCTACACAGCAGACCTACCAGAACCATCTCCCTACAGTGAATACATAAGTTTTGCAGACGATATCACACAAATCATCACATACCCTGGCAAATCAACAGCAATAATGGCACAACATACTGCCAACGCAATAGAGAACATAAACCAGTACGAAAAAAAGTGGAAGATACAAACGAACACCAACAAGTTTAAAATAATCCCAATCGCTAAAAGGAAAAAAGACCCCATTATAGTAAACAACAAAGTGATTCCATATGCCATGGAAGGCACTGTCCTAGGGCTGAAGATAACAACAAAAGGCTACAAAACATTCATCACCGAAAAACTTGTAAAAACCAGAAACGTGGTAACCAAATTAAAACGTTTCAGAAGCCTGTCAGCAAAAAACAAGTTAAAGTTATATAGAGCCTTTGTCCAATCCCGATTAGTATATCCGCCAATTCCCCTACATGCAATAAAACAAACAAACAAAGAAACTGCAGATAATTCAAAACTTAGCCCTAAGGGATGTATATAACATCAGATATCCTGACATAGTCACCAACCGTCAACTACACCAACGAGCGCAAATAGAACCCCTAAACATTTACCTACACGAACACTCAAAAAGAATATGGACAAAGTTAGAAGAAATAGAACCAGGACCAATCAAAGAATGGATGGAAGAGACAGAAGACGGAAGAAGAGAACACTCGTGGTTCCCTAAAAGTAAAAGAAGAGCCTTAGAACCCACACCAACTCCACTCTACTAAAAGATGCAAGGTTACCCCAGTGACAACCTTGGCAGCCAAACCACTCACAGCATTAGATCATAAAAAGATAGGATGTTCTTGGCAGAAACACAAGTACCTGCCCTAGACTCCTCACCATTGGCTAGGACATAACACACGAAAATGAAAGGCATAAAATTGCAATAGCTGCTAAACATACAAACACCTGACATAAATATAACACCTAAGACGAAATTTAGCTTAAACACAAACATGAGATAACAGAAGCACTTGGGTTGAGCCCCAAGACCTAGCATTCTACTACTATTTTCCAATTTCCTCGCTTTTCTTCTGCACTATCCACCAACCCCAAGTCCCTCCAAATTCCACCATTATTCTTCAAGTCCAGTTCCCGCACCACCAATCTACGCACCTGCATCAAGATTTCTTCACACTTTACTTCATCCATCCATTCATCCATCTTTCTTTTTCGCTCTGGCCTGGGGACCTGCACCCTAAAGGTGTATTCGTCCTTGGGTCCCCCCTGTAACTGTTCACCTCCCTCCCAGGAGTTTGTGAACAAGAAAGAGGGCAGGAGCAGTACCCATCCCTCCGCCGAGTCTTCCTAGGTAACCGTGATCGTGCGGGTCCACCTGGGAAGGGGGTCGCAATCCTGAATCCCTACCCCCCCTCCTTAATTACGTACACTCGCTCACGTCTATAAGTGAGCATTCATTAACACCAGGGAAGTAGGATCCCATGACGGGGCTTCCGGGACAGAGTTGCGGGAACCACTCTACGACCTCTCGACCAACAAGTGGCGGTGGGGAGTGTTGTAATTCCTGTGACAAACTCCTGTCCTGGAATAGGCAGGTCTCCAAACTCAAACCACGCAAGGGTGGCCTGTCCACCACATACTCTCTGTGCCTGACTGAGAATGATGTAGACTTACTCTTATCGAGCGAGAGCACAAGGAAACTCAAGTCTGCAAATTTTGAAGTTGCAGTCCCTCCTCAACTCCCAGCAAGGAAGTCAATTGTGGTCAAGCGACTAGATAAAGCGATCACCTTAGAATCAAGTGAACAGCAGTTGGTATCTGACATAGAAGACAGAAACGAATGAGCCAAGGTGGAGGAAGTGGTCAAGCTGCCCAGACTGCCATCCATGCTCAAAATACGATTCACAGAAATAGCCATGGCCCAAAGAGCAAGCCAGGAGTGACTTTGTCTCTCCTACTACCATGTCAGCAGCAGCCAGGTGGAGCAGGAGGAATTCTTCCCTATTACTCCATGCTGGAACTGGTACCAATATTCACACACGGCTACAGACTGCCCTAACAAGGACACCAAGCACTGCTCAGAATGCGGGAACAAGGGGCACACCTTTAGAGAGTGTAAAAACAAAGATACCCCCAAATGCCTAAACTGCGAAGGAGATCACAGAACACTGGCTACTCTCTGCCCCATACGAAAAGCATTAGTTAACCAAAAGAGGGAGAAGACGCAAGAACAGCAAAACAGGACATATTCAGCGGTGACAAAACTAACCAGAGAAACGACAAAGATCCTCGAAAAGGTCGCCACACCACCCCCCTCAAAGCAACCTATTTTGCTTCAACTTGGAAATAATCTTTCCGTAAAAATAATGATCTCCATAATCCACGCCCACATCACGAATATAGCCAGACCTGGAACTTTTGCCAAGGCAGCAAGGGACATGTTCGCCGCCAACAACCTGCCAGACATGGAATTCCCAAACGATGTGCCTTCTACCGAAATTTTCAACTTAATATACAAACCAGAGAGCACTGCAACTCAAGAACCATCAACTCACGAACCATCAACTCAAGAACAGACTATCTCAGACATACAACCCGAGCCAGCAAGAGAGGAAGAATCGATGGATGACGAAATCGAAGATGAAACCACCACAATAACAGAACAAGCAGCCAGAGTCAACACCCAAAAAAAGAATCGAGTGGGAATTATGGCACCACCTGCTCCCAGAGAGACCACGGAGAACAAAGACCTAGGGCATGAAACTGGTATACGATTTTACTCCACTACAGCTTCCCCCATAGTCTCAACAGAAAGACTGTTGGCAGAAATAAGGCAAGGCAAGATTAAATGCACATACTCAGACAAAGACGAAGATGACACACATATTAAAACATTTATCAAGAAAGGAAGAATACTCACAAGACAACAGAATAGAGGGAGTTGATCAGACAACATATAGAAAGATCCGCCTGGGCCTGGACAGGAGGGTGTCAGGGGAACACCGGTCAGCAAAAATGGCGCAAACCAGCTCTAGGCACCAGCCTTCATAATAAATAAGCTTAAAATAATCCAACATAATGTCTTACCATGGATCCCACAGAGCAAGCGAATTATATAACACATACCGTAACATAGAGCCAGATATTATCCTCATAAATTCGTATGGTAAGAAAAACTCAGAAAACAAATTAACTACACAGTCTACCAAAAAAACAATCAAGACACACAACATGATGGAATTGTCATATCCATCAAACGAAACATACAACACAAGATACACGACTCATTTCAAGAAAACTTTCTGGCGATCGAAATTAACTGCCCAACAGGACCTATTATAATCGGCACCTGTTACCTCCCTCCGAGAAGACCCATATTCCCACTCGCAGACATGCTTAAACTCCTGAGAAGAAATATACCATCCTATTTTTTGGGCGATTTAAATGCACGACATCGCGTCTTGGGGCACCAGGATAACAACGCCGTAGGCAAGATTTTAAACACATTACTGAGTCACGGCAACGCAATACACCTTGGCCCGGAATTCCCCACATATATCAGAGCAGGTCAAATCGGACATCCAGACATAGTACTAACAAACCAGCATCACCATCTTAACCTGCAAATGGAACCCGGCCCAATAACCACAAGTGACCATCTCCCTATCGTAGCCACACTCTCCACGTCGCCAATATAGATCCCTGCCAGGATGAGATACAGCTACAGCCGGTCCAACTGGGAGGAATTCCAAAAGGAGTTAAGCAACCACCAAATAACCCAACTAAAAACAAACACACTTCCCAAATAGACAACAAACTGGAGACATGGTACGGAAACGTGAGCCAAGCAATGGAGCACCACATACCCACAACCACTCACCGTACATTACCACACCCCCAATACTCACATCAATCAAGAATTCTAGACACTATTCAGTAATTTATTCAAATTAATCATAGAATAAGGATGGACGCCAGAATACAGAATACAATATTACACTATACACGAACAACTAAGAAACATGTCCAAAGAAGCATTCGTGAATAACTGGGAGAAATTTATAGCAGACACAGAAGCAATTTACTACAACCCGAAAGAATTCTGGCGAAAAATTAAAAACCTATTGGGAATCTCCAGCAACGAATCAAACTACATTTTAAATAGCAACCAAATCAAATTAACTGAACCCAAAGAACAAGAACCTGAATTCAGGAAATATTGGAGCAAAATTTTTCAAATAAGCCAGGAAGACAACTTGAACTTCTGTATGAACGCCGAGCAACAAGTAACCAATCACATAACACACACAACCCACATCTGGCAACCAAGTCCCAGCATAGACATAAACACGGACTCGAGATCGGCCATGCAGGCACTGCAACACAGTCAACCAAGAGACAACGTCCACATTACCTCGATCCTCGCACAGCTACAGAAACTCCAAAGCCAAAACCGCCCAGTCGTCTTACACTGGATTCCCAGTCATGTAGGGATCGGAGGAAACGACGTGGCAGACGAAGCAGCCAAGGCAGCTACACGTTCTAGTAGCGTACACATCCAAGTTCCAGCAAGCGTGCAACAGATCAAGAATCACCTCAGAAAGACTAGCAAGCTCCACATTAAAAAGAGCTTCCTTCATGCATTCAACGCTGGTTCCCAATCAGCCAAATGGTACCTGGCGGCCACAAAAGGGGAACCACCCTTCGCTGACAAGAAAACTCCAAGACAAACCCAAGTCAGCCTTCATCGACTACGACTAGAGTACAAGTGCTCCTGGCAGATGATCGGAAATGACGTCATGGAATGCACCTACTGTCAGGAGCCAGCAGCCAACCCACTTGAACACTATCTCCTCGATTGCGAGGTCACACAAAGCCTCCGAAACAGAACTCAAATCTCCCAAGAAACACACACAACACCAGCGGCCACTCTAACCCGAAAGGCCCAAACAGACCACATTCACCACCTACTCCGGGTCATCACACGATACCCACCACCCAGATAGCTTAGAAAGCATCCTCTCCCAGCAAGTGCGGACCCCAGTTCGGGGGGCGCGCCACTCCGAAACTGACCACGTCCAAGAGTGGGGGTTGGTGGTAAGCGTCCACTGATCGGGGGTCCGCTCACACTTGCAACCTGCAGTATCCCTCCAATCTGCAGGTGGGACCACCTCCAATCCCAATCCGGTCTGGCTGCTCCTGGAGCTCCAGCCGGAACCACCAAACGGGCCGCCTATAGGCAAAGGCCCGTGTCGGACTACGGTCCGACAATCTCAACAACAACACGATTTTTCCACCACACTTCACACATCGCTCCTGAACTAAGAAGACCTCTCAACAAGACCTCCTGCTGGACCCGGAACTGTGAAGACCGCCCTCTCTCTTGTGCCATTGTTGGCCATCTTCCCGGACCGGACCATCCACCACTGACATCGTCGACAACAACTCACGAGCGTTTTCGGTTTATCGAGCATTAACCTGCCCTCCCCACTGGTGGTGTGAGTGACCCACACTCCAGCTGGAGAGCAGCTATAGCGCGATATTCCCGACGTGGTTTGAACTCTTTTCCTTCTACTGCTAATTTTCCTTTTTTCGCTCTGGCCTAGGGACCTGCACCCTCAAAAAGCGTATTCGTCCTGCGGTCCCCCCTGTAACTGTTCATCTCCCTCCCAGGAGATTGTGAACACGAAAGGGGGTTGGAGCAAGAACCCATCCCAGCCGAGTCTTTCCAGGAAAACCGTGATCGTACGGTTCCACCTGGAAAGAGGGTAGCAATCCTTATCCTTCCCAAAAAGGCACACTTAGCTCACGTCTATAAGTGAGCAGTCACATACACTAGGAAGTAGGCTTCCCCAACGGGGCTCCGGGAGAGAAGCTCAGGAACCACTCTACGACCACCAGCCAGTGGGGAGTGCTGAAATTCCTCTGCTACTTACTCAACCGGAATAGGTAGCATATAAAAAAAAATAAATAAATAAATAAAAACCCGGTTATGGAGCGCGTACGCCCTCCTAACCGCGACCCCCACCTGAACAGCCAACCTGACGACCCGAACTACGACAGGCTCCGCACAGAGAAAGCGGACCAGTTACGCGCCTTTAATGAAGCCCTGAAAAGCAGGAACACTGCCACCACCTCCAACAACTCCACCACCACTGCTACCGCCACTGAGGACGACAACTGGACGAAGGTAGAAAATAAAAAACGCCGACGTGCTTTTTCGGGAAACGAATGCCGTCAAGCAGCCCAAAAGGCACCCATCACCACCACCAGCTCACCTCCAACGACACTGCCAAAATTCCGGATCACGAAAACGGACACAAAAACGACATATACCGCCATCACAGAGATAGAAAAGCTAAATCCACTGGCCAAGTTCTCAGTGCGGCCCAACCTAAAGGGGGAGATGATTATTCACCCCAAAGACAAGGACTCCGCCACCACCCTCGACACTTACCTGCAAAACACCACCACCGTTGCATCAACCAAGCTGGACCCCGCCCAGAAACTGATGAAGTCGGTAGTCCTCCGGTACCCAAAGGAACTACCCCTCGAACCCCTGGAGAACCACCCGAAGATCCTAAAAGCCGAGAGATGCTCTCCCCCGTCCGACAAGACGGCCACCACAAAACAAGTGCTCATAACGCACTACGGTTCACCCCCCAGCACCATAGACCTCAAAACCTGGGGGATCTACGAAGTGAGGCCCTTCGTCCCAGAGCCCCTGCGGTGCTTCAGATGCCAGAAATACGGGCACCATCAGACAAGGTGCACGTACAAGGAAATCTGCGCAGTCTGCGCACAGAAGCACGGCACACATTCCTGCCTCACCAAGTTGAAAAATGGAGAAAAAATTGCCCCCAAGTGTGCCAACTGCGGGGGCAAACACCACGCCTGGAACCCTGGATGCTCCGAGAGGACAAAGAGGGTCCAGGCAAACCGACCAGCAGCAAGACCGGCCCCCACCGCCTGCACACCAGCCCCACCAAGTACCTTCGTGTGGGGAACCCAAAGGCCAAAACAACAAAGCCAACCTCCTCAGCCGGTCAACACCCAAAGTACAGCCCAGTTTCCTGGCCTCACTACGGCCACACCTCAGCCACCCAAGCAGCAGACAACGACAACCACGAAAAAGACAAAAGAAGCACACACCAAGGCACCAGAAGGAATGATACACGTATCAGACCTAGCCAAGGTACTGACAACCTTCGCGGAGGGCCTAGCCGGACTACTGGGCCACAAGATCCAACCCACACAACTCCAAATACTCATGGGGAGCGTCCTCGGGCAAGTCGCCACAGCTCCAGCCACCTCAGTGGAGGAAGCGACGCCGGTCCTCACACGAGTGACAGCCGAGGTACACTCTACACCGAGAAAGGCCACCAGAGAACCCAAGATACCGACAGCTCCCAGAAATTGGACGTTTCAACTCCCCTGAACCGAACCACGGCCCAGAAGGCAAAAACCACAGAACAGAAGATATGAACCTGATCCAGTTGGAATCGGACTTGGACATTTCCATCGAGGACCACCAGAAGTCCCCGATGAAACTATGGTGGAAAACATCAGCACCCTGAACATCCTAACATGGAATGCTCAGGGCATCAAAAACAAGAAACACCTCCTGCAAGAAGCAGCAGCCAAGGACAAGCTTGACATCATACTGCTACAAGAAACACTTCTACAAGAACACCACCGTTTCAAATTCAGTGGTTACAAGACATACAGGAGGCATTTCACGCAGGCGTCAACAAGAGGATGTATGATCTTGGTCAAGTCAAGCATACCCTCCTCCGAGGTCACGCAGCAATTTCCATGTGGGGAAAACATCGAGACACAGGCCGTCAAAGTAACCCTCCAAGAACGGGAATTAACTGTTCACAACATCTACAGGAACCCAAGGGGCTCACTGGAGGTGACTCAATTATTTGCTTCGGCCGCTGACCACGCCACACTCAGAGGACGGGATTTCAACGCACATCATCCCTTCCTAAGCTCGGTAAGCCCCACAAATGAAGACGGCCTACACCTATACACCACCTTTCAAGATACACCCGAGATCTGCCTCCTGAACACCGGAGAGCCCACCCACACTAGGGGAGGAAGGCTAGATCTAACCTTCGTCTCCAGTGCACTACAGCCTTCGGCCTCCTGGCAGCTACACCCCACGCTGACCAGCGACCACTTCGCCACCCTAACAATGCTGAAGGTGAACAAACTCCCCACTCCACCCCCTCCGAGATGGAGATACAACACCCAAAAGGCAGACTGGGGACTCTTTAAGAAACACCTGGCTAAGTGGCGCGAAAAATCACAGCCGGCCGGCGCAGCACCCGTGAACGAGACAACCCTCCACCAACAATTGGTCGAGGCGTTTCACCAAGCGGCAGAAGAGGCTATCCCAAAAACAAAACCCACATCAAGACAGTACAATGATTACTGGTACTACTGTCCCAGGGTGAAAGAACCATAGAGTGAACATGGCCCGAAGAAACTACAGGAGACATCCCACGGAAACAAACAGACATCTCCTGCAAGCCATAGTTAAGGATACCAGGGAAGAGAAGGAAGAAATAAAAAACGTAAGCTGGCTCAAGTGGTGCTCCGAACTGAACGAGCACACCTCCCTTGGCAAGATGTGGGCCCAGATCCGAAGGGCATCTGGGAAGGCAACACCACCACCAACCCATCCCAACCCAGAAGAGGAAGCCGAGAGACTTGCAAAACTGTTCTCTGACCGAGCAGCAACGAAAAACCTCCCGAGACAGGCGGAGGAGACACAACGGCGTCTGCGACAGGTCAGACTCCAGATGATCGAAGAGGCCTGCAAAAGTGAAGATGACACCGACAGACCTTTCAACCAGCAAGAACTCCAGAAGTCGCTAAAACGAAGCAAGGACACAGCACCAGGGGCCGACAGGATAACCTACTCCATGCTTTCCCATGCCGGTACAGCCGGACACGAGGCTCTGCTACAAGTCATCAATGCTTCGTGGACAGCAAAGACTCCCACCGGAATAGAAGAAGGCAGATATACAGCCCATTCCGAAGCCCAGAGAACCAGACAAACAGAGGCCCATCTCCCTTCTCAGCTGCATAGCGAAGACGGGAGAAAGAATGGCTCTCAACCGACTCAAGTGGAAAGTAGGCAGCCCACACCCTCACATCTTTGCTTACACCGAGAACACCGGCACAGGCAACAACATCGCCGAGATACTCAGCACAGTGGACTACAAACCAGCTCTGGTGGTCTTCCTCGACCTGGAGAAGGCCTTCGAACTAGCAAATCCACTGGCCATTACAACGACGCTCGCTGAAAAAGGCGTCAAAGGAAGGTTGCTGGGGTGGATCCAGAACTACCTCACACAGAGAGAAGCAAGAGTACGCTTTCAGGGAGCAACCTCAAGCTACAGGGTCCATGAAAACGGAACCCCACAAGGAGGCATCCTCAGTCCAATGCTGTTCAATGTCCTGATGGAAAATCTTGTCAAACTTCCTTTCAGACAAACAGCCAAGCTCCTATGCTATGCAGACGACTTACAGCTTATAATAAGAGGATCAAACAGACTAGCCAACACGCAACACGCACTCCAACTTATAGAAGAGGAGTGCAACAGACTTGGACTCAAGATAAATCCAGCCAAGTCGAAAGCGATGGCCATCTGCACAGACACACCAGACAAGATGCTCTCCATACAAAACACGCCGATAGTCTGGACCAACACCCACCAGTTTCTTGGAATCTGGTTTGACCAGAAACTCACTTTCAAGCCGCAACTCGAGTATCTCAGGTACAGGACGAAGAGCAGACAATATAATGAGGTCGCTCACCAGCACAACCGCAGGAGCCAACCTTCATGTGCTCAAAGCCTACTACACGGCCGCCATCAGATCGCTGGTAGATTACAGTGCTCCAGCACTCATTGGAATGAAAGAAGACCAAATAGCTAAGCTAGAAGTCATCCCCAAAATAATGCTCTCAGGACCATGCTCGGAGCACCCATGTGGGCCAGAATCTGCAATTTGCAAATGGAAACCGAACTACCACCCCTGGCAGTACGAGTCAAGCAGGTGACAGCTGGTCTCCTCGCCAAAATCTGTAGATCAGATAAGCCCAAAGCTGCCAAAATTCGAATCAGTGCCTCCCTCCACCTCGACCACAGAGTGTGAGGGGCCACCTGGTCGCACGAGGCAAGCGAGGTCATCCGACACCTGCAAGCAGAAACACTCGTCAAGAACAACCAAGACACACGAGACAATGGTTACGTAGTTCCTCCACCATGGAGCCCTCCACCAGCCACATTCAAATTTACCGACCTAGGCGATAGTAAAGCCAACCTCCAGAAGGAGGACCTCAAAAAAATAACTCTGGAAGCCATAGCCACCGAGACACCGGCTGATGCAGCATCACACTTCACAGACGGCTCGGTGGATCCAAAACATCATAGATCCGGAGCGGCCTTCTACACCTAAGGTCAGACCCTCCGATGGAGACTTTCTAATGACTGCTCCACCCTACAAACAGAGCTGGTAGCAATCTCAAAGGCCCTACAACACGCTGCAACACAATACAACAAGTCCATCATAATTCACACGGACTCGAAATCGGCCATGCAGGCGCTGCAACACAGTCAACCAAGAGACAACGTCCACATCATAACTTCGATCTTCGCACAGCTACAGGAATTCCAAAGACAAAACCGCCCAGTCGTCTTACACTGGATTCCCAGTCATGTAGGGATCGGAGGAAACGACGTGGCAGACGAAGCAGCCAAGGCAGCTACACGTTCTAGTAGCGTACACATTCAAGTTCCAGCAAGCGTGCAACAGATCAAGAATCACCTCAGAAAGACTAGCAAGCTCCACATCAAAAAGAGCTTCCTTCACGCATTCAACGCTGGTTCCCAATCAGCCAAATGGTACCTGGCGGCTACAAAAGGAGAACCGCCTTTCGCTGACAAGAAAACACCATGACAAACCCAAGTCAGCCTTCATCGACTACGACTAGGGTACAAGTGCTCCTGGCAGATGATCGGAAATGACGTCATGGAATGCACCTACTGTCAGGAGCCAGCAGCCAACCCACTTGAACACTATCTCCTCGACTGCGAGGTCACACAAAGCCTCCGAAACAGAACTCAAATCTCCCAAGAAGCACACACAACACCAGCGGCCACTCTAACCCGAAAGGCCCAAACAGACCACATTCACCACCTACTCCGGGTCATCACACGATACCCACCGCCCAGATAGCTTAGAAAGTACCCTCTCCCAGCAAGTGTGGACCCCAGTTCGGGGGGCGCGCCACTCCGAAACTGACCACGTCCAAGAGTGGGGGTTGGTGGTAAGCGTCCACTGATCGGGGGTCCGCTCACACTTGCAACCTGTAGTATCCTTCCAAATCTGCAGGTGGGACCACCTCCAATCCCAATCCGGTCTGGCTGCTCCAGGAGCTCCAGCCGGAACCACCAAACGGGCCGCCTATAGGCAAAGACCCGTGTCGGACTACGGTCCGACAATCTCAACAACAACAACAACAACGATTTTTCCACACTGATCAAACCAATCACCGCAGAGTTAATTCACAAAACAATAAACAGTTTCAAGAACGAGGCCCCGGGCATTAGTAAAATAAACAAACCCATACTCCAGCATCTACCAATCAACATGATACTCCAACTCAAACATTTTTAATGCAGCACTTGGCTCTGGCTACTTCCCAAGGAAATTTAAAACCGCAAGCATCAGACTTATACCAAAACCAGGTAAATCCCCAATCTAAGTATCAAATTACAGAGCAATCTCTTCTAGAAACACCGGGAAAAGTCCTAGAAAAAATAATTAACCACCGACTGAGAATACACCTCGAACTTGAAGAGAAATACAACCCCAGGCAGCACGGATTTAGAAAACACAGAGGAACCCATACAGCCTTAGCCCTAATTTACAAAAACATAGCAAACGCAATGCACAACAGGGATCACTGTAACGTAGTATTAAGGGACGTAGCAAAAGCATTCGACAAGGTCCGGTACCTAGGGCTCAAATACAAAATTACCACCCAAGAACTTCCCAACAACTTTACTTCCTTTCTTTGTAACTTCCTCGACAACAGAGGCCAAAATTATCATTGGTAACCACATAGGCCCAAGCATCAAATTATACAGCGGAGTACCATAGGGAATTAACCTCTCGCCCACACTCTACACAATATACACGGCGGACATGCCACCTCCTATACACGGAGAATACGTAGCTTATGCTGATGACGTCACCCAAATCATCCGACATCTAGGCAAGGGCAAACAGATGATGGCACGAAATACAGCCCACTCCATCGAGCAAATCAACTAATATGAAAAAAAGTGGAAAATACAAACCAATACACAGAAACTAAAGATAATACACATTGCCAAAATAAACCCTACACCAACCACAGTCAACAACGTACCTATACAATACTCCAACGAAGGCAAAATTCTGGGACTCACAATAACAGGCATAGCAAAACACACAACACAACGCAAACAGCTTGCCCAATCACAACTCACGAAACTACGAAGATTTAGCAAAATGGACACCAAAATTCAACTACATCTATTCAAAGCACTTGTCCGCCCCCACCTAGAGTATCCACCAATACCACTCAGCACGATAGGCAAAAAGCAGCCAACTTAAACCTCAATCAGTACAAAACAAAGGTATCCGTAGAGCATCAAAGCAACTCCCGCCATACACCACCAAAATACAAGAACTTCACGAATTATACAATATCGAACCACTGAACACACGTACACACAGCCAAGCGCAGATAATATGGATCAAACTTGAAGAATTGGAGGATCCATTATTCTCCCAGCTAAAAGAAGAAGGAAATACTAAAACACTCAGCTGGTGGCCCAAGAGCCTCCATGCTAACATAGAACAAAACCCACTTTACACATATATGTGAACAAATAATACCACCATCTATCAAACATAAATTAACACCCATTACAATAATGAATACCTAGCTAGCTTAGCTCCCCCCCCCCCCTCCACCTGCCTCCCTTGAGCGGTGGCGGGCGTACAGTATGCTGCGTGCGGTCACCACCCCAACATATCAACTCGTCTCAGCTAGGTGGACAGCCCACCTGCTATCTCCCCCTCCTACTTTTCTTCCCGTTTCTATACTTTACTTCTCTCTCTCCTCTCCCAGTGCAAAGTCATTTGCCACTTTACTTCATTATCATCATCACTCAGTTACTCACCTTGATGTTGGGTGGATTCCCTTAATCTCAAAATCCGAACTTCAATGGCATCACCAGTCACAATCCTTGACGTCAGTATCTTCACAATTTCACCATCACTCTTTCCCTAGTCTGGATTCAGTGTCGTATGTTGCTCTATATAAGTCGCCGTCGTTCCTCGCAGTTGTAACCGTAACATTACAGCCCTGTACTTCGGTCTCTTCCATGCGCCTACCCCGCGTATGATGTTGGCGTTCTTAACGAGGTTGTAGTGCGTGGTAAAGGCTCGGAACATGCCAGCTGAGGTGTCATCGCCGAAAGTTCGAAAGTTAATGTGAGAGGAATTTCCTACACTCGAGAGTTCGTGGCAGCGTCTGCCATCCTTTCTTGCTTGCCACTGCCACCAGTCAAGGTCAAGCAAACGGGTTCTAGTTGGCTTTAATGTAAAGGTTACAAGTGATCCTCTCTCGATGCCGGTCAGAGACGTAGTGGCTGGCAACTGGCGCCACCCCAACTCTGTGGATACTGCGGGCAACAGTCTGAACAACCAAGGAGGCAGTCTAGCAATTGACGGAAACAAAGAATATAAAAGTGAACATAACGTTTCAGAATGTAATTATGAAATACAATATAATACGAACATAATAGTACAATACAAAATACTCTCACGCTACACATGCACAAGGACGTCCATTGGTACACCTGCCACACACCATCTTTGTTGACATTAGAGACAACCTTAACAATGTCCCTCTGTACATGTGCACCCAAAAGGCCACTGCTATATATGCAGTCAAAATTACTCTGGTACACAAGCACCCAAAAGAACTCTGGTACACATGCTCCATTGTTCATAATAAAGGCTATATTTTTTGTTAAGTTATATTTCAAATTAATCTTGTCATTTGTTTATATTTATATCGGGGTTAACTTAACAAGGGCAAGTAAATACCGGGGAAAGTGTTTAATTCTGTGTGCCTTGAGAGACCTTTAACTTATTACTGATAAGACATAACAGAATTAAACATTAGGGGCAAAGGAACTCTTTGAGGCGACAGTACACACCACATTGCGGTATTAAGTAGCGCGTAGTTTACTCTGGTGCCGCGTTCCGCTGATTAAGGAGACTGAGGACTGAGGAGTATTCAAGCGAGGTCAGGCAGAAAGTGATATTGCCAATTACAGCACCGTGTTCTGCAGTGCGTAGGGACATTGCATTACATAGGAATTTGCAACATAATGCCGTTGATCATTACCGAATGTAGTGCAAAACAACTGTGTTATGAATTTAAATAGATATAGTATAGTGCACATGGTCAGGTATGGAAACAGCTATCATTTCATGCATGAGTAACCTATGCATCCTCACACCAAATGGCACGTCGTCATAAATGAAGTGATAATATTGTATTGTTATCCCCACATCCACACACCTCTATGTTTTGCTGCTATTCTCTCTTATCTATCAATATTTATGAGTCAATTTTAAAATGAGAATGAGAGAAATTTTGCCTAGTTTACTAAATGAATATTTACCATGCCGAAAATTATGCGTTTCAATATGCAATCGTTTGAACATGTAATTACCAATTGACAACATAACCTTTATTGTCTAAACATTACGCTGGCTAAATAAGCTTGCCAAAGTAAATGTTCAATGCTGATTTTTAACTAACTTTTGGCGAGTTTTTCAGGTTGTAATTTGACCGCTATTTTATTTAACTAAAGTTGACTAATTTGTCATTTTAAGTCTTTGTAAATATACTCCCGAAATATTACGAATAACTACGAGAGTGATAATAATTGCAAAACTAGGGATCTGATGGTAGTTTTATTACAGACAATGAAAACTTTATGTCGGTGGAGAGGTTACCAAAGAACCAATTCTTTGCTTATGTCTGGTACAGGACCTTGAAGCCTGAATTTTGAGGTAAAGTCGAAGTACTAAGTAACACTACTTATTTGTACTCTTGCTTGTCCGTGATATCTTACCTACGAAGCTCTCATGTATTTGGGTACAACAGTGACCAAGAGCTTCGGCAGGCTTTTTTTTCATTTTTTTTTTTGGAATCCATATATTATACACATGTGGTATACAGCATGACAAGGTGGCGACCTACATGAACGTACTACTCGTTGTTAACTTATTCTTGACCACTACAGTATGTGGTCCATCAAGCATTAATGGAAACTAGTAAGTACGGACTGGGAAATTACTTGTAATTTTTGGCGTCCATAATCATTTAAAAATTAATCGTTTTTTATCTATAAAAGGTTTCAACACATTTACATAGAGTATCACTATTGCTGCTATTACTGGCACCCTATGAAGCACTCTTATATGCCCCGTAGAATCGAGACACATGAACCTCAAAGAACATTTATTCGTAGGGGAATTTCAGCCTTTTATCGTTTATGGTTTAGTGTTTTACTTTACAGCTACAAACGTAGAATAATATATTTAACTTGATCAAGGTAAAGCTAAAATTTTGAAGAATTTGAAGAGATGAAGAAAAAAAATTCTTAAAAAAAAATCCATCACCAGAATCATACATATGCAGAAGCTAAAGTTCATTTTTATTTCGTGTCAGCAAAGTCATGAAAAAAAGAGGAGAAAAATATATACAGGGCAGAAATTTGGCCGCTCCAGAAAAATTGAGACTAGTTATGTAACAAACTTGATCAACACTGAATCTCTCCCGTAACTATTTTTTTTTAAACAGTATACTCTGCCATGAATATAAATAATAAAATGACCGATTAAACAGAAACAACATCCACTCCTTATATGATACACATACATACAGTACACACAAGTGTCGGGCACGTATAGTATACAAAAATCACTGTTACAAACAGACATACTGTGCATAATATATACACGTACAGCTGGGGAAAGTTCCGAGTACTACATTCTCCCACAAATGTGAACCCCGTCGGTGTGAGACCAGTGAATCGCACCCGGTACAGTCCATCATCTGGTAACAGTGGGTGGGGGTTGGGTGAGAGGAGGTGGTAGGGGTGTGGGGTGTGCAGCATACATTACTATTTTCATATATTCTGGGCCACATTAGACAACATTTAACCCGTTACGAAGGTTGACTCTATACAAAAAGTTATTTATTTTCGAACCCATGACCTTAGCTCATATTAGGTCCCTTCCGCCTTCATCTATCCTTATTATACGGAAACAATACTTGTCAGCTTTGTTTTATCTATATATGCTGACCTAAAGGTAGCACACGTAAATTGATAAACAACTGAATCATCAAAAATGCCAAGGGGTGGGGGGTGAGAACACCGGGGTGCTATCCTTCTCTGTGGAGTCTCTTACCTCACTTTAAAACAAATAATTGGCAACTCACTTATTATATGGAATATGTTTACTCGATAACGTCTCATGAGGAACGTTTTGGGAGTGAGAGAGACGTTTGTTTTGGTAAGGGAAGCTGACGGGTATCCTGGAGGTGAAACCGAGTACATGTATAATCTTCCCTCAGCGTCTTCTCAGCAATTGCCTACAGTTCTACTCATATTTTATAATAATAAATATCTCGTGTGGAAACATTTGTGTATATGAGAAACGCTTGTTGGTGAGAGAGTGTATATCCTGCAGCTGAGACTGTTGGCCTCCCTCGCCTTGCCTCCCTCAGCTCCTTCTCGCCAGCGCTGGACGGATGACACACACACTTCCCCCACGCTTTCCCTCGACCGCTGCTCCCGATTTTTCCCTCCGTAACCATTATTTACCCCTCAGTTGTGCCCCATTCCCGTTGTCAGTGCCTGTGAGGGACTGCTGTACCTTCCCTTACCAAGATGTGTGTGAGACCTTCATGAACAACAGCTTCGACGTATGATGTATTAGAGGAGCTGTGAATCCTCAACCAAGAGGAATTTGGCAATGATTCTGCCGTTCACATCGATCTTACGGAGGCGAGTGAGGGGAGTTCAGGCGAGTTCCACCCTTCCGAGCTGCAGGTTACGGACCAACCTGCTGGGGGGATTATAATGCCATAGAAAGTCACAGATATCAACTAGGAGGCTGCTTAAAATTCATACGCTTTACCAAGAAACTTTTCCTGACTGTTATTTGTGATTTTCTTTAATATTGAGGCTTTCAGGGGTATTGTTTATAGGTGGTGGTGATAGCAGAAAGAAATTATCTTGTGGTGAAATTACGTTGAGTCGTGGTTTACCTCCCCAATATGATGTGCGCCGTGACGACGTCTGGTAATAATTTTGTTGCTGGCTGTGAGTTACGTCACTATCAAATGATATTCTTGTAGCAACAACCTTTTAGTCGTAAATATTTATTGAGGTGGTGTGATGAACCGAGTCATGGGTGTATAAATATAGTGAAATTATTTAAATTGCATTCACATTACGAGGGACTAATATTTTATTTTTTAATTTTATTTATTTTTTTAGTTTTTCAACACTGCTCTCCGCCCAACAGCAGAAAAATCTCAGAAGTCCACCATGTTCTTGGGCATAAATCGTTCGAAAACCTACAGTGTTTCCAAGAGTGCCGTCTTAAAGACACAAGCCGGAAGGGGCTGCCGTGATTGGTCGACAGCTGTTACCAGTCAGCCAATCAGGAAGCAGCCTGCCCGATACCGTGGACAATGATGGTAATAACGGAAGGGGTGCCAGTGTTGCTTTGTTTTACTTAATTTTTGGCACTCGTGCCGCCAGGACTTGTGTTTGTCTGCGCCACATATTATGTGTTGGCCAACTGAGCGCGACGTTTACATATATTTAATTAAGACGATTATCTCTTACTTGTACAAACTTACGTCTTCACCTTTTCTTCTCTTCATTTTGGCATCACACCATATCTGTAATGCTACGAATAACATACAGGAAAAAAACCATAACACGTTATTGCCTGTTATTGTTATGAAAAAAATGTGTGTGTGTGTGTGTGTGTTTTGTTATCACAGTTTTATCTAATTTATTGAAAGTTCTTTTATTTCCTCACAGATCTCTTGCACGTGAGTTGGCGGACAATAAGACCACATAATTTATTATAAACAGCAGTTGTTTATTTCTATAACTACCTATTGTTGCTGCATACATCAATATGTAGGTTCAACGTGTCTGACTAAAATAGCATCAGCTGAAATACAAACAGTCTGCTTTACATTAAAGTCCTGGAAGACACTCTCAGTTTTTTGCCATGGTACTTGTATGTAGTTACAAGCGATACACAAAATGGCAACCAATATACACAACATACTGATGCATATTACTCATACTGTTTGATGGGTTGTAAAAAAAAATCATGTCACTGAAAAAAAAAGATATGAAAAAAAAAGATACATGTTTAAAGCAACAAAAAAAAGTTAAGTGAGTAACAGTGACTTTACATGTTGATGTGCACAAACCAAAAAATATATAATAATAATAATTTACCTATACAAGAACAATGCAGTGGAGGCGCAAGAGAGGACTACAGATAAACTTCCAAAAAAAGCTTTATACCACACCCAATAGCCTGCGCTCCGAAACAATGATATGAGGCCCCGAACACTGAACCAAATTCACACTTTGAGTGCCGTTCGGAGAATGTTGAGAAATGGTTTCTTGGAATATGATTTTTTTGCCTTGAGAATTAAGTAGAGTAAGATCAATACAGATTCGGATGTAGTAAGAGTATTTAAGTTTTATTATGAGGGATTCACAAATAATACTTAAGGGAGATAAAATGGGGGGATTAATTTTTCTTAATAAATGAGACTAGTTCATGTAGCCACGTGGAAATGCAAACTGTTACCTGATGCTAAGGTACACATCCATACATAAGACTTTGACAGTACATTTTTTTATTTGCGTGTAAAACTAAGAATCCTGACGAGCAGGTCCGGACTGACCCGTAGGTGTTGTGACTGTTAAAAAGAAATCTGTACTGAATCTACGAAATAAAGAATAACCGGTATTTGGCTAATAATACCGATCACCATTAGCCTTATATTAACACTTCCTGTAATACTTTGTGACTCTGGAACATGGGGGCTGCTAGATATTGCGAGCAGTAACACTACGGGCTAATACTGTACACTGTAACTGAGTGACAATGGGCAAAATAAATTAAAAAAAAATAACCAGCGTAAAAAAATCCTTATTCGCTACTCTCTCCTTAACACTACGACCTACCTAGTTCATTAATTCAGCAGACATATAAATAGGTCTTTTTTAATACATAGTTCAACTTGTCATCTTTTTTTAAAAACTTGTCTATACAAAACCGTCTCCTACAATAAGGAAACATATAGCAACCTCTGCATGAGAGGTCCACCTGACTAAACATCGCCTTGTACAAACAGGCTAAGGAGGCAGAAGCCAGAAGACGCCTCTTTGGTAAACAGCCTTCAGAGGTAATGGGGCGGACCTCCAACCTACCAACAGTACTACAGTCTTAAAAATGGATAAATCCCTTCTGTATTCTGTTGTCGCTCTTAGCCTCTTCTGACAGTGTGAGAGGTATATGTGCATATATATATTTAAATATATATAATATATATATATATATAAATGTAAGAGGTAATTGAATCACCGTTTCACAGGCGCCTTTGTTGAAAAAATAAAACTTAATGTTACAGGGATTTAGAAAGTTTTTGATCGATGCCAAAAACACGAGTCAGTAGATCTAGGTCCTGGACAGCGATAAACCCCAATGAAAACCAAGAGCCGATAGGGGAAGTAATTGGCGCTGGGGAGATGCCAGAGTCATCCTACGACAGGAGGACGGCTTCCCGCGCCTAGAGTGGAAAGAGGTGTGTGTGTGTGAGTCAGGGTCTCCACGCCCCTCGCTTGTCTTCTTCAGGCACACTAGGAAGGCCTTGAGGTGCTATGTACAAAATGAAATGCCTGGGGTTCATGAGGTTCTTTCCTTGGTGTGTGCCTGAGGAAACAAGGGTCCGGCGGTGCCCTGACTCAAGCAAGCTCGTGACTTGAGAGTGGTGGTTCTTTGGTATCCTAGCTAGAGATCGGTCCGTGCTGCTTAAACACGCACTCAGCTAAACTAGTCGTCTCCCCACGCGGCGGTGATAGAGACTTATTCAAGGTTTGTCTTCGGGTTCTTGCTCTCCTCTTCTCTTTCCTCCTTAAGAGCTCCCATTCCTTTTTCCTCCTCGTTCGCACGAAGTGGTACTGGACAGTCATTGCACAGGAGGTGTAGTAACGAAGGCCCGTTGTATTACAGCTGTCTTGATAAACCGGACATCTGCATATCAACTGACACTCGCGAGGTGGAGACAGCGTTACGTGCAGCGGTCTTGTCTGAGGCACGCGGAGGAACCAAGCGTCGACTGCAACATCCGCAGCCGAGCCGCAGTATTATTGTTACTACTGTTATTGTTACTATTAGCAGTATTGTTGTTGTTGCTGCTACTGCTGTTACCTCCACCGCCGCTGTTGTTACCTACGTTACTGGAGCTACTGTAGTTCCCCATATCTGTGAAGAGACACATCCAAACATGAGAACAGAGTTAGGTAAAACAGTCCTATTACGATAATATTGTGGAACATAAATATACACAAATAAAAACCAAGTCACATCAAAGAGACACTAATGTGAAGTGCAAAAAACTAAGTCTTGGTGATCATGCACAACATGCTCAGAGAACCAGAGACAGACACAGTGTTCTATAGAAAGTATAAAAAATAGAAAAGCGTTGCAGTAATAAAACAAAGACTCGATTGATAAACAAAACAAACAAATTTAAAGTAATACTTTACTGATTAACGCAGATAACCATTTCTTACACCGAGTAAATCCGTAAATCAGATAATGTAAAGCAAAGGATTACTTGGAACTTGTTTTGACACGTTGTTACTAATGAGGGTAGTCCACACTCCACGCCGCCATCATCATCATCATCATCACTGCCTCGCCGTCAGAAGACAAACTCTTTATCAAGCTCAGATGTGATGCTTATTACTCCCTGTTTTTCCAGAGCACCACAACGATGGCTATCACTTAACATGAAAAGGCGCTTGAAGGAAGGAACACAGTAATGCCAGAGAGACCAAGCGGAGGAACTAAAATTACTTCAGCGAGACAATCGTTAAGCTAATTTAGGATGACGAGCCTTAGAAGGGGAGAAAGCTGGAATATTTAATTGTTTTTCTGCAAGTTTTATGGCATGGGTACTTGTTCAAGACGTTAAAATAATATTACTCTAGTAATGATTTTGTGATTCATTCCCATGACCGTGTTGCCACAATTCTGTTGATAAAACAATATTTTGTTTTGAAAACAAATGAGAGAATGTTATATTATACGCAATGTAAATAAAACATTGTCTCGGTACTTTAACGATTTAATTACTATCAATATACACGGGAAAACGGTTGGTAATGCATATATCCCGTATACCATTTGCGATATCATACGCATTCTCTTTGACCTGGAAATAGTACACGACGGAACCAAAACAAAAACTGGGTCAACTAAATTCAACATATTCGGGGAGTAATAACGGCAACACAAGGAACCAAAGAATAAGGTACATCAATACTCACAGTTACTTACTAAGGAGCCCTCCAGTGCCGTAGCCATAGGCCGGGTACGTCGACGAGTACTGGGTGTACGGGGACGTGTACGTGTAGTCTGTCATCGACCCTATACTGGCTGTTCCTGGGGAGAATCACATCGTTATTTTACACAGGAGTCATCACTTGCCACTGGAGGAACAGGAAGGTGGGGGAGTCAGGGGATTATTGTTTATATAAATGGGGTTTTAGGATTTTATATAAGAGTAATGAGATGAAAATACGGAAAAAAGATGAGTAAGAGGTAAGGATGGAAGTAACACTGTAGATGTGATTTCCTAAGATATGGTGACTAAGAGAAGAAAAGCTGGTTTGATGGGAGAAGTAATGTTACAAGGTGACTGGAAAAAGAATCATCAGATTGTAGATTAAATTTGTAGGGTTTGTAAAATAATGTGGGGATAAGTACACAATCAGGGGACGACTTGTCTGAGAACAACCTGAAAAAAATGTCAAGATGAATTAAATATAATGTAAGGAGTAGGATTCCAAGGTGATTCAGTGATTCTATTGACTGTGGTTACAAGATGAAAAATATAAACATTTTAAATTGTACTGAATGAACTTTTCCTCATAAGTAACGTCATGGGGTTGATAATTAACATCAGTTATTCAAGTTTGTTTATAAGTTTACCCTGTTGATGAAAAAATAAATGTTTCTCCACATGAGGATGAAGGACAAGATGTATCTGAATGAAAGGATGAGCGACCAATGCCTTCGTCTGCCCTGGGGCGAGAGGTGTCTGTTAGGCACATTACGTGATGATCACATTGGTGGTGGTTACCCAGGTGGTGCAGGTGTCACCGCTAGGTAATGGACTGCTGACCCTTTGGTGACGTGTAGCGTGCCAGTGGTGCATATGCCAAGACACGGGCGGGGCACAGGTGAACACATGCAAGAGGGCGTGCAGGTGCAGGAGGACAACTTACCTGAGTAGTGTGTGATGGGCGGGAGGGTAGTGTAGGTCGGATCAGGAGGAGTTGCCGCTACATGGGCATGCATGGGTACATGGGCATGCGTTGAGGAATGCACGTGGGTAGGTGCATGCGCATGAGTGGATACATGGGCATGGTGAGTGGCAGCATGGGCGTGTGAGGCGGGCTGGAGGACTGTGAGGGCGGTGGTACAGGGGGTGTCAGCCTTGAGAGGTGACGAGCAGGGCGCCACCACCAGGTTGTCCAAGGGCGTAACACACTCGCTGCTGCAGTTGGCCGGCGACACTGTTGTTTGCTCTGGGTAGTGGGCGGCCAGGGTGTTGGTATAGCCGGCGTTGGAAGTGGGCTGGGGGGTGCTGAGGGGCGTGTAGACGGTACCTCCTGACGTGCAGACAACAACTTGCCATCACACACACACTCCACTACAGCCATAATCACGCGCTAGCTACTGTACTCTCTCACTACACTCGGCCAAATTAAGAATCCTCACGAGGCACTCTTACATTATTAAGATTCCTTAATATCTGACCTTACAGGATATAGAAAGCTTAAGGATAAGACATAAGATGCTTCTGAGAGTATTCAAGACATTTGGCAATCGAGCTGTCATCTTTTCTGTTGAGGGAACACGACAAGACCTTGGTTACAGGAAAAGCGTATTGTCAGGTCCCCTCCAACAGAGAGGATGGTGGCTGTACTACGGTAAATCTCGCTTAACTACAGAATGTGCCCTTGACTACTGATCTAAATAATGAGGCAGTGGTTACCGACATGTAAACACGACAAGAAGACAGACGCTCACAAAACAATGACTCGAGGAAGGTATAGGAGTCATGTTCGTGAGGCGTCATGTCATCTCAGAGTTACACGACGTGACCACCTGCCAGGTAGCTTAAGTAATCAGGAGAGGTAAAAAATATGCACTGTACTAGGCGGGCAGCATTCTTTCAGTACATTCTACAGGTGCAAAGTGCAAGTGCTAAGTCAGTGCACAGATGCTGATGTGCATTGTCCAAAATTAATACAGTATAACGAGTAAGGCAACTGAACTCATTCTTCTAACTTAAAGCTTAATTAAAACGTCAAATAGTTACTTAAAAAACAAACATAGTATTGTTGTGTTAGTAGTACCATGCTTGATCATGCTGGCTGATTCATATCATGCTTAATATCCTTATATCATGTTACATGCACTTGTTGAAGGACTCGAGAGATATCTCATGCAGGAGGAGGGGGAGGGGAGGGGGAGTGGGGGGGACCACACCAAGGTTATGCCAGAATGGCTGCCAGTTTAAGTCAGTCAGGGTCGACAGTCACCAGACACCTCTCGTCAGTAGAAATTGGGCAATAGTGTGACTGACAGGTGAGAAAAAGCTGGTCTGAATTGAATGCCTACTCATGAGGGTTAGAGTGGGTGGTTAGTGTGAGTTAAGTGTGCGGTAGATTATTAAATGTGGATGATTCTGAAGGTTGGATGATTGATGTGGATGAACAAGAGATTCTCAGGAACAAGAACTGCCGATAAATGTTAGCGGGAAGGACATGACTGAAATAATTACAGGATGAGGAGTGAGGATGACGGGACATGATGTGTATGGGATTGTTATATCAACTATAACTGCAGCAGTCATTACACTGAGCGTGACGCGGTTCACTGGCTAACTAAACTGATGAATCCGGTTCTCATATTACATTCACATTATTGGAGTTGCTGGGCGAGGCTCTCATTGTTACTTGTGCTTTAAGCCTGATATTCTGTATGAACATTCCTCAGCGTGTTCAAAGTCCTCCTTCACTGTTTGATTCTTCTGAGCTGGTGCCAGGCCTTGTTCAATAAATCAAAGCGTTCATAGAATTCCGCTTTTCTCGGCAGCGAAACGGTGATAAAATTCCATGGCTGAATACCAGCTCGCGACTGTAAAATCCACCATTGTCCCGGGCATTGTTGGCGGACGCAAGATGAATTACAACCCTAGCCCAGGATATCTTACCCTCGTGGTTCATAAGACGAGTCTATCAACAAAGAATTTTACTGGATGACGAAAACGCACTTTGTTAAACTTTATAACCTTGCAATCTTGGCGATGACTGAGGAGTGGAATAGCCATTAAAGTTGTTGAGAAGTCCAACAAAAAACGATACAAAAAGAAAAGATCTTCACCAAAATGGCTGCCGACTAACTGACGTCTGAGTCGCAGAAAGAGCAGAGTGAGGGACGCGAGTAGGGGAGAGAGAGGAAGAAGGAATTATGGAAAATATGAATAGTGTCTTCCTGTTTCCTGCTATAATCGAATCCGAGTTCGGAATAGTGTGAGTTTGTAAGGGACATTATTCGTGGTCCAAGACCGGTAGGCTCTCACCAGCCAGTTCATCATCGAGGTTGACTCACATTCCTCACCCACCTTGTTGCTTCTCATGTACATTGTTCTCATCTCCTCTTGACCGAGATGATAAACTTAAACAATTTACCAATCACTTATTTTCAACAAAATCAGGCATAAACCTTTATAATTTCTTGAGAAAATCAAGAAATTGCTACAAGAACCTAAATCACAGCTAGATGGAGCGATGAGTCCCAAGCAAACTTGCTGACTTAACAATCCCGAAGACGAACTTGTGGCCGGTGATTCCCCTCAGTTTATGGCCAAAGTTGGCTCTAGTTCTCATTCTTAGACGTAATTCCGCTGGCACGGTGGCAAAGGCAGACGACTCCAGAAAGATGTGCCGCTGATGATTTAACTGTGTCACCAAGATTTACTTCGAAAATGTTTTAATCCCCGTGAGATGTATTGAACTACTTGATACACAGATCATTTATGGAGGGTGAAGAACAGGTGGGGGGATGGTTACGATTGTCGCTGACTTTACGCTTCTGTTTTGGTGATGAATGATGAAGATGTATTTTGTGGCGATGATTGTAACTTAGTAAGACATCCAATGGATTAGACCAAATTTCCCGTAACTAGTGTTAGCCATGATGGATGAGAGTGAGTGGATGAAGACACGAGGTACTGGTGATGATACGCATGGAAGCCTTACCTTGCTGGTACTGTGAGGCGGTGGTATCAAGGATTGAAGGTGCCGCTAGGACTGGCTTCACGTCTTGCATAGTGATGGGTGTGAGGGGCGTCAGTCCACCTGCGCTACCTGTAGGAGGCCAATCAGAAGTGCAGAGAGTTAGAGCTCTATCTCACTCTCTCCAGAAGAAGTCTTCTCTTGTGTCTGATCTCTCTCTTTTATTTTTCAAAAGATTTTCATCTAGCCAGGATTTTTTTCGAACTACGGACCATCATACCCATCACCATGAACATAAGACCAGGACGGCGAGCCCTTTCAGGGGGTAACTTACCGAAGGAGCTAAGGAGTAGGGCGCCTTTTAGAAGTTACTTACCAAGGGAGGTAGCGAGGGGAGGCGAGTAGACGTGGTTACTGTTTGACTGCGTCATTGACATAGTCTCATAAAGGGCTTCCGTAGAAATGGAAGCGGCTGACACTGACGGGTAGCTGGCCGGGTGATCCACGAAAGACTGTACGTTGCTGGGGATCAAGCAAGCAGGTGCAGGTTAATTATACATCTATACACAGGGATTCAACTCATACATCTATACACAGGGATTCAACTCATTATACTTCTATGCACAGATATTTAACTGATTATATTTCCTTCCGATATACAACAAGTGTATTGCAGGATGGTAAAATCAACGAATGAGGAATAAACTAGGAGGTTTAACTAAATAGGAAGGGAAATAAATAAAAGAGATTATCCAGAAGTGCCTTTAATGAGGAATTTGACATACCTGTAGGGGGAAGCGGCACCTCCGGGGACTCCTCCAAGGTCAGGTAGAAGTGTCTTGGCCGCCTCCTCACTCTTCAGCGTGGGCCACTGCTTCGGCCATATCATCTGTTGATAACAAGATTGTTCAGTGCGCTGCTAAAGGCAAGTTACAAGAATAAATTACCCACAAGTGCCAGAGAAAGAGGAGTATTGCAAAACCAATAGTTAAAATAAAGCTTGAGAATTTGAGAACATGTATCAAGAGAATCCAAATTTTCTCTGTAAGTCACACTAAAATAACTCCCAAGGTATACTCACGACTAATGCATTCTCAGTCTCATTACTCAGGCACATACTCAAGAATTCCAAGACGGTGCTTAAGATCAATAATTCACTCCTCAAACACAGTTATCCCCCTAATCCCCCAGTGTAAAAAATGATTATCGATACAAAAGAGTCGCCCCTGAGAGCCACTACAAACAATGGCTCAGGTCATGATGGCAGGGCAGGGCGGACCTTCCTCAGTGTTCTTTGATTATGTACAGACTGTTGTGTTTACGCGGGTCGCCATGTGTTATAGCGGTCTCGTGTGCATTCCCTGGCTGACATTAATATAGCACTTGCACCACCAATTCATTTTTTATTGTTTAGGTAACTCAGTACCTCAATATCCAATTTATATTCATACACACGTATTAGTGTGGCGCTTCAGCCGTGACGCGTGGTGTGGCAGTGGCTGATCTCTCTCTCTCTCTCTCTCTCTCTCTCTCTCTCTCTCTCTCTCTCTCTCTTAAATACAGTATTACCCTGAAAACTACAACCATTGCTCACACCCAACTTTATAATCACTCAGAAATTCAAGAATACTTTAATTCAAAATCACGTGTTCTGGTTCCTTTCGTTTAATGTGTAGACATCCACTCATTAGCCTACAGATACATTAAAATAGAACATCCATTATCGCATCGTTCCGTATATCCGAGTCTCCCGTGTACCCTCGTGTTTGCTCTACATTACGCGAAAAGTTCTTTGTTTCCACCACTAGACTGCTTTGTCTCGATATATTTTGATACTAATGTAACCCTGACGAACAGAAAACGTAGAGCTTTGGGTGAGATGTGAGAGAGTCGTGGGCGGGCACACTTTAGCAACACTGCCGTTGACTTGGGGTATCGAACCCTAAGCAAAGTGAATTGATCGAAGCATTTGGCAGCGCGGTGGTAATAATCACTGTAGATGTGAAAGCTTTTGGTGTGTTAAGTCGTTGATTATGATGAAGTGCGTGCATGGTGGGTAGTCTGTGTTTTCCGTAGCCTTCTTTATTATCGTTTAACGTCAGGAACTCATTATTTTACATTGATTCTGACGTGTGAACGATGGCCACGTATACAAGAGTGAACCAGGAAAATAAGTGGGTGTAGTTTACGGTGCGCTGACAGATTGTTGGATAACAACTCGTACATTTCTTGACGTTATTACGCTCGCGACAGAAACGACCTAGAAATTGATATTAGTGCGATATTTGCGATCGGTAGAATAAACATGAAACTCGGTAAGAGAGTGTTGATATCGAACATGTTCCGTCAATGGCGGGACCTCACGAATAAGAATTTGTATCCTCGTAAAAAGGAATGACAGTCGCGTCCCTCCAGTTTCTTCTGTTATGGACGTGGGAGCACCTAAGTATATGATCTTATACATGAAAGCAGATGTAGACCATTTTTACTAGACGTTGTGGGGCTTCATCGAGAAAGAGACACAGGTCTGAATCACCCCAGAAATTGAGGTAAGAGTAATATATAATATTTTGTAACCTATCGTGGAGCGTGTGCGAGTATAATAATAATAATAATAATAATAATAATAATAATAATAATAATAATAATAATAATAATAATAATAATAATAATAATAATAATAATAATAATAATAATAATAATAATAATAATAAAAATAACACTAATAATAATAATAATAATAATAATAATAATAATAATAATAATAATAATAATAATAAAAATTATAACACTAATAATAATAATAATAATAATAATAATAATAATAATAATAATAATAATAATAATAAATTAAAAGGTTTATTGAAAAACACAGTAGCCAAAGTATATATATTACTGTATATATGGTGACATTGGTGTGTGTGTGTGTGTGTGTGTTTAGTGGCTCTGCAGCAGGCGACAGCGAGGCCAGTGGTTGTTTGTAAATAAGAGACTAAGTAGGTTGACTGTCGAGGCACTACAGCACACAAGGACTCCCAGTGGTCAATAACAGCTGGCAACGGGGTAATGTCGAGGCCAGTGGTTCATTTAAGTCTGGCATGAGACAGAAGAAAATCCTGACGGTACCTCAACGAGCCTGGAGGGAGATGAGCGGTGGCATTGTACCATACAGGCGGGGGAGGGGGAGGGGGAGGTAAGGGAAGATGTGGGTAGTGGCTCTGGACCATGCAAGCGGTAGAGGAAGGGAGAGAAGGAGAGAGGAAGAGAAGGAGGGAGGAGTGGTGGCACTGGGCCATATACGATAGGCAGTAGAAGGGAGGGAGCACTGGACCATTTAGGTGGTAGAATGGATGGATGGCAGGGAGGGAGAGTTGGTAGCCCTGAACCATACAGGTGGAGAGAGAGGGGGGGAGGGGAGGGATGGGTGGCGTTACTGATTCATATGGGCCTAGGGAGGGGAGGAGGAGCGGATCATACAGAAGGAGGGAAGGAAGGATGGATAGATGGCAGGAGGGAGGGAGAGAGAGAGGAATTAATGGCACCGAACCATACAGACAGAGGGAAGGAGAGGGAGGGGAAGGGTTGATGACATTGAACCATACCGGCGGAGGGGGGGAGCAGGAGGGTGGGGGGGAGGGTGATGGCACTGGACCATACCGGCGGAGGGAGGGGAGAGGGGATGGGTACCCCCACCACCACGACTGCCATAAACCAAAATGTCTGCGCCATAACTCCGGGCGCTACGATCCCGGCGCAAATAAAAGGCGAAGGAGGACCGCTCGAAGACAAATAAAAGGGACCGTAACTCGCTCATAAATCAGCAGCCCCAACAAATTGAGATTGGCACGGCGCCTCTTGGAATTTCAAAGCAGGTAATAAGGCCTCTGATTGGCTATCACATGACCGGGAATATGATCCAAGAGGTCTGATTGGCTGCCGTTGACCGGAGCTTCATATCAAGAATTGACCAATAGGATTACAAATGACTCCCTCCACAGGGGGGTTATGAAAGATATAGACTGCTTTGTTTGGGTGATTTGCAGCGCCAAGGTGTAATAAATCTGTTTTATTGCTCAATTTTGTTGTAGGACATCTGAGCTTCCACCATTTTCTTCGCGATAGTGGAATAAGATCTCTTTGTCTTGGGCTGTGAGACGCCGCTGGGCCGGTAGGGGTTTGGGGTCAGTTTTGGAAACACGTTTTCTGTTTGTCTTAAAGAAAACAAATTACTCCCATTCAAATTCGACAAGTTAAGAGGCCCCGGGGGCATATTTCGTGCATGTGTAATATTGTCGAGTACTGCCACTGGAAGACGGATCTCCTGTTCCTATATCGGCCTCTGAGGAAGGTCTTCTCGCCCAGTCTGCTATCTTGTTATATACAGAGGCAGTTTAGTGTCACAGCAAAGGGACATTTGGCTGTGGCTAGGAAATATGTGGACCACCTGGCGGTAGATTTATGTTATCAACAGCTGAAGTTCTATAGCGATATAACATGATATCGCCTCAGAAACAATATTCTACACTACACAAGCATCTGGCGCTGTTATAACTATTTATTTATTGACAATAACACCCAAGTTACTTATGACATTAATAATGTTAATCAATTGAAGACAATAATACAACTACCATAATATTTACAGTACAACAACGTAAGCAATACAACAGTCATACTAACGATAATTATAATAATGTTAAAAAAATAGTATTAACTATTACTACTACTACTACTTCTACTACTACTACTACTAATAATAATAATAATAATAATAATACCACTAACATTAATGTATGCACAACCTTTAACAACAACTACAACAGCAGCAGTGAGATATATTACTTACATTGGTGTAGAGTGGATCAGGGTTGTATTGAGTTCTCTGGCGTTTAAGGTCGTCCTCTGAGTGGCCATTCATATCCCGGTTTTCGTCTGCAAGTAGAAACAACCGTGTTATGATTGGGTGGCATAGTCTGAGCTGCTGACAATGGTGAGATGCAAGGCTGTGTTATGACTGGGTGGCACACAAAACAGCTGACCATGGTGAGGTACAAAGCTGTGTTATTATTGTTTGGCATAGTGAACAGCTGCCCATTGGTGAAGCTGGGGGTATGATTGGTTGGTATACTAAACAGCTGATTATGGTGAGGTGCAAAGCTGTGTTATAATTCGTTCACAATGAACAGCATGCTGGACAGCTGATCATAGTAAAGGAGGAGAATAAAGGTTTTGTCTGATGTAGAAAAGTTAATGTAGACAAGACTGACATCAGGGAGTGTGGGAGGCCTTATTGTTTTGTTATAACATATATGCAACCTCGTACTTAACTCTCTCTCTCTCTCTCTCTCTCTCTCTCTCTCTCTCTCTCTCTCTCTTTCTCTCTCTTTCTCTCTCTCTCATCTAAGTTGCTTACACTGCATAAGGTGATAGAAAACATACTTCACCACTTAGTACATTTCAAAAGTATTATTAGATCAAATCAAGTGTTTGTGTGTGTGTGTGTGTGTGTGTGTGTGTGTGTGTGTAACCATTCCTCTTTATCTGTGTGAATTAAATACAGTATCACTTTCCTATTACCGGTAATTAAGGAGAACCAAACGGAAACAGACAGACAGACAGACAGACAGACAGACAGACAGACAGACCTAGACAACATCCGGTCCCATCCAACACTCAGACGCACCAGCAGCTCATTCATTCGATGTGACACAAGCCAAGCCATTTTAAACCCGTAATAATTCATCTTGTATATTGTAATCGGCTTAATCCCTCGCTTTTGGGTTTCCGTAATGGCTTTTGATGGACCCGGAGTGTTTTCGCGGGTGGAGGGAAGGAGGGAAGGGAAGGAGGGGGAGGGAAGGGGGGAGAAGGGAAGGAAGGAGCACGTGCCAGTCATCAGGTTATCAGGGCAAGTTTGTGATGGCGATGAAGTGTGTAATTCGACCTTACGGTGTTGTTGCTGTGGCTTGGCCGCCTCTTGTTCTCACACTCACTCAACTCACTCAGTGGCTAGAACGCTACATCGCTAGGAAATATCTAAGAGGCTGTGATTCTTTATTCCGACAACAGCAACAAACATTTAACACATCCATCATACATTCTTACACATTCATCATACAATTCCTAAACATTCATCACCACCAAAAAACAAAACAAAATCCAATATATAAACGAACTCAAACACTTAGTAGACGATCCTAATCATTATAAACAACGAGGGGGAAAATTAACAAAATAAGACCCCCTCCCAGTACCCACCTCCCCCGTACATCCCTCCCAGACTAATATCACCACACACACACACATCCACCTCGACACCCTACTCCTACCCCCGCCCCCTCCTCCTCCTCCTCCTCCTCCCTATCCGTCCTCCTATGAGTGAATCACTAATCAAAATGATAATCATCACACAATGGTGGGGGTGCGAGATTAGAAACAGGAGCGGTTGGTAAATGTCACAGGAGTCTCGGGGGAACTGGATCACAAAGCAAGCCAGAAAATGGAGGGTAGTTGCTATTAGATTAGGTCTGTCTGGCACTCCTCGGCACCTCAACCCGCCTCTGCCACCCCTCTCTGTCTGCAGCCGAGGGGGCGAGATGGGCACAACGGAAGGGAGAGGGAGGGAGGGAGGGAGGGAAGAGAGGGTAGATGATGGGAGAGGGAGGGGAAAACGGGGAAGGGTAAAGTGAGAAAAAAAGGGGAAGTAGTAAAGGAAAAGGAGAAGGAAGAGTAGGGGGAAAACAGAGTGAAAGGGAAAGAGAGGAACAAGAGGGAAGGTAATGGAAGTGGGAAGGAAAAAAGAGGAAGAAGAAAAAGAAAAAAAAAGGAAAGAGAGTAAAAGGTGGTGTAGTAAACAAAGGGTAGTGTAGGAAAGGGTTAAAACAGAGGCAGTATTAACTTTAACACATCATCAAACATATTTAAACAACAACAACAACATCATCACAATATCAGGTCTTTCTATTGGATCATAAATCTAAAATAAATTGATTTTATTTCTCTAGAGAATGAGAATAATTACTAGATTTAAATAAGACGTTTTATACATCAATAACTCTGATCTACTCATGACAGGATATTACTGATAAGCTTGTCGGTAAATTATAAAGTTTGGACGGGGTAACAAGATAGTGTATAACAAAAAAATATCACTTGAAACGATTTAGGATATTTTTGATTGACCGTTTGAGATAATTTTACTTTGACGATTATTTTACAGAATAAACATTGTAGCATTATTACTTCAGGAGAGAGAAGGAGAGAGACAGAAACAGAGTATAATGGACACATCCGCTTGAAGTGCATTCGCCAAGACAGACATTCGTGTGTCCTCGGGTGTCCACAAGTCCAGGTGATCAAGGCTCTGTGGGAGGCCATGAATGAAGGTAAGTTTTGCCTCCACTGCCACGGTCAGCGCCACCCCTCACTGCTCGCCCTTCCATAACGTGCGTGTGTATTGTCTTAACTATATGTGTAATCTGAGATACCACTTGATAGTTGTATACCAATTGAGTAAAGTAAAATATAAATATAAAATTATGTCAAAGTACTGTAATCTAAGTATAATATCATTGTGCCGTTCAGTAATTTGACACGAATGTATTGTAAATGATACGTTTGGCCTCCCAGATGTTACATTATAGCAACGGTACACTTCTTGGGAGTTATCAGCCAAGTATCAAGCTGCTAAACATCCTGTGTACCTGTCGTCTTGGTTCACTAGATTCTGAATGTTTTCGTTGTGATTTTTTGTTTGTTTTAGTTGTTGTAAACCACACTGAAAGGATGTCTGAGTGAGGAGGAGGGAGGGGTAAGGTGTCTGAGTGAGGAGGAGGGAGGGGTAAGGTGTCTGAGTGAGGAGGAGGGAGGGGTAGGGTGTCTGAGTGAGGAGGAGGGAGGGGTAGAGTGTCTGAGTGAGGAGGAGGGAGGGGTAGGGTGTCTGAGTGAGGAGGAGGGAGGGGTAGAGTGTCTGAGTGAGGAGGAGGGAGGGGTAGGGTGATCAAGAACGAGATAGAAGAAAAAATGATAGGGTGAGGAAGGATGTGAATGAAGGCATGAGAATATGGATGTGAGTAGTGTTTGTATAGTTAAAGAGATACACGGTGCACAACAAACAAGCCACCCTCTTAGATACTCTGAGACCTATAACATGATGAAGTGAGAGGCATGAGAGGTCGCTGAGGTGCGTGAAAAGCAACAACTCTTGCCAAACTTAATGATTCTCTGGAATTGTTAACTATATTAATGTTTCCATGAGGGAGTTAGTAACATGACAGCTGTAGCAGGGATATAAATTTCATATGAGTCTGTAGCACCTTCTCTTCGATGTATACTGATATCACTTACACAAAAACGTACACATACAATGCACATAAATAAACACATAATCACACCCAGATACACATACACGTACACATTCAGGCCACACGCGCTCATACATACAGATCACATGCACTCACACATGCAGACCACATGCACTTACAAATACATTCGTTTTTATGTGAATATCATTTGAATATAAGCAAAAAGAAGCCACCGGGTCACCACAAGAGGTAGCCTGGTGTTATCAAGGCAGCTCCAGCAGGACCACGTAGCTGCCCCAGACACTCATCTATTCTCTTTGATAATTAACTGGATGGCGGGAGATGATCTAATTCTGAAAGGTAATAAAAAGTTTCCTGCAAGTTTGGGAATGAGGGGAGGGGAGGGGAAGGAGAAAGGGAGGGGAGGGGGAGGGGAAGGGGAAAGGGTAGAGGAAGGGGAGGGAAAAGGCGGGTCAGAAGAATTGTGGGAGATTTCCGACAGCCGCTCTCCGATTTTAATAATGTTGCCATATGTAAGGATAAGTTCACATAGAGAAGGAATGGAGAATTTCTGATTTTATGTGAAAACTATAATATTATTTTATTGGATTTGTTGTCACTTAAATAAATTAATATACATACACTAAACACACACACATATGCATCACACACACACACACCCACTCACATACACATATACACACACATATACACAGAAATACATATACACCATACACACAAGTATACATATGAAACAATCCCAACATCAACTGTCTTTAACAACCTGAAGCAAAATGGTTTATGAATTCTGTTTAGTTCTGCCGAGGCCCGAGTGATCAGAGTGCCTGGAAGCTATAATGTAAATGATGGAACTAAAATTGTAGCGAATGACTCACACTTGTCTCCATGTCCAATCTTTTTCTCGTGCCATCCCGCATGTGCTCCCCTTGGATCTCCAGGACCTTCCTGAGGGTGTGTCGAGGGACTGCCCTCTGGTGTTCCTGAAGGAGGGAGAGGGGAGTGGGTCTCTACCTGGCCTTGTTTATAGATATTTTTCTGGTAATGTCGAAGGGGAGTTCTCCACCCCACCACACATATATAACCCGGAGGTAAGACTCTCACCCTCGACCTCTTCCATAGTTCCGTGTCATGATAATTATCATTCCTGCTCGTATCTATTCCTCCCTGTCTCCTCATTCTATCCAAGCTTTACCATTCTCTACCCCTTTATTCCCGTGGCTCCCCTCTCTCTCTCTCCCTCTTAACTATCAGCCTCTCTCCTGCTCCCCTATCATCCCTCCTGTGTTCCTCTAGCTCTAACAGTTCCCTCCCCTCCCTCCTTCCCCCTCCCTTGCTGACATAGGGCTCATATTGTCAAGAAACATATTGTGCTCCGTTCCGATGGCTGCTCGACCTCAATGCGCCGCCTCACTAGTGACATCTATCGGCAGGGGACGAAACTCTGAGAAACAATGAACATGGAAGGGCACGCGGGCATAAATAGAAATCCAAATGTTTCCCCAACAATCAAGTGCGCCCAGTGATCATATGTCTCTCTCTCTCTCTCTCTCTCTCTCTCTCTCTCTCTCTCTCTCTCTGGCCGATATCACACCAACGACCAAACTCAACAACTCTCTCTGGGATATTTTCTCGTGCCAAGGTCGATCGTTAGTTTGTGTAGCAACATACGTGGTGATGCGGACAGCAAGGCCATTGGTCTATATATTTGTCTACTGGATAAAATACCAATCTTTTTACAACAGTACTACAATGTATAACACTGGCCTATATATCCACCAGTATAGTAATATATGGTTGACTTTAACTGTTATATTATAATTCTTATCGCTGAGGATATATCCGATACAACAATATGTAAGATACATTATGTACTATGGCAGTTTACGTTAGTTTATATACTGTAAATGATACTCAGGCATTTCAGACTCTCGATTCTAACTAATTCAATTTACATTTCAGCTGTAGAACATTATTATATCATACACACGCGTCTGTAGTTTTAATGTACATCTCGTTAACATTTTCTTAAACTATACAATCAACAGTGACTAACTCTTGAGTGTTATAATCATCCTTAATCGATTAACTCAGGGCGAGAACACAGATCGAAGGCGACCATCGACTCCATATAAGGGTCGATTATGACACTGTAGAAACGGCCAAATAAAGCCAGCGGGGGGCGGAGTGGTTGATGGGGGGTGGGGGTGGGTGAGGATGGAGGGGTGAGAAGGGAGGGGGAAGGAGGGAGGGGTGAAGGAGGGAGGGAGGGGTGAAGGAGGGAGGGAGGGGGAGGAGAGACGCAGTAAGTAAAGGGAGAACAGAGAAAGATGGAAGGGAGGAGGAAGAGGGAGGAACTGAATATAGGATAACAGGAGGGAACGTGGAGAACGGTGGACGATACGTTGAAGATGGAGAGAACAGGAGGTAGGAACGTCTAGGATTTAAAAGACAGGAAGAGGAGACTCCTCAATGATGGAATGGCCAAAGGATCTTGGGACGCCAGAGAGAGTCAGGGAAAAAGGTTATTGTAAGGATTTTTTTTTATTTTTTATTAATGTCAGGTTTTACGAGTAATGAATAACACAAAGGCCAGTGATATGATTTGAGAGAGAGAGAGAGAGAGAGAGATTACAACAGCTTAAAGAAATAGTAATACCAAAGAAAAAAAAAATCCATAGCAGGGGAGAAATTAAAGGAAGAATGAATGTACAGAGAGGAGGGAGGAGAGCTGAAGGATGCCTGAGAAGGAGGGAGGGAAGAAGGGAAGGAGGGAGTGAAGATCTACCATCAGGAGGTCGTCAGGAGGGAGTTGGCAGCCGACACTGGAGGGAACTTATGGCACGGATGATGAGGAGGGTAAGAGCTACTGGCGAGGAGAGGAGGAGAAGAAGAAGAAAAAGAAGAAGGTGAAGGAAGAATAGGAGGAGGAAAGGAGAAGAAGGAAGGGAAGTGTTTACGTCGGCTGGGGGTCAGGAGGTGGTGGCTGTCTGGCCGTAATGCCCGAGTAGGTACAGCTGCCAGGTCTTCCGTCCACTCCTTCGTATGAATGGGCTTTGTGTACACCGCCCCTCCCCACTCCCATCCTCCCCTCTCCCCCATCTTGCCATTATTTCCCCTCACTGTCAACCAGGGCCATCACTATCCTCATCTTCCTCCTTCTCCTCCTCCTCATCATCATCATCATCATCATCATCATCATCACCCGCAGCAGCGTAATTCTCATCAACAACCATCAGTCATGGCAACATAAGCAGAGGAACGAAGAACAGTACTATTAGTTACAAGCTTTAGTGTACTGGTAATATTTTTAGCCATAGGAGAGGAACATCACTACCTGTCGAGCTGATGGCAAGAGAAAGAAATATGAAGTGTTGTAAATGTAGCGATAACAAGATCAAATGTAGGAGTAGTCTTGATTTAACAGCACCTATGATAACAACAGCAATAGCAAACGGTGGTAACAGGAACAACAACAGCGGTAACAGAAACAACAACAACAGCACCAAGGGCCTCCCAGTATCGCCACCATCGCCTCCATCAGGGCAGTCGACGACCATGTTTTTCCCTCGTCACCAAATTCATCCCCAGGCGCGGTGGACTTAAGTTCCCGCGGTCGTCTTCCGTCGCTGTAAAACCCCGTCTTCTTCTTCCAGTAATTAAGGCTCCAGCGATGTGCTCTCCTTCAACTCTTCCCCCTTAGTTTTCTTGCTCTCTGCTTCCTGCACCACGTTCTTACTTTGTTTTTCTTACAATTCTCTTTGGCGCTTCTCAACACTTTACTCTCTCCCCCCCCCTCCCATCCCTCGTTTACCAACTCTAAATATTTCACTTTGTGTTTCTCTCTCTTCTCTTGTCTCACTCCTCTTTATCTCTCTCTCAGTTGGGTAGATTTTTTTGTAATATTTATAGTTTTTTTTTTATACTAACGCACCTGGTAAAGAAAATTCCCCTATTGTGTGAGTTCTTCTTGTCTTTACCTTTGTCTCCCTCGTCCAAGTCTCATTCTCTCCCAACATTGCCTAAGCCTCCACCACTCTGTCTTCCTCGCGCCGTAACCCAACAGGAGCCGAGATTCTCCGCCGGATAAGAGGAGTTTGATGGTCTGTAGAAGGAGTGACGAGGGAGTCCCAGCATCAAGATTAAACAGACATCACGTTTTCCTCTGCTCGCTGTGCCTCCCGCCTCCCCACTAGTTACTGTATCTTTAGTTATTTACTTAAAACTGTCGCAACATGTGTAGTAACTCTCTTCTTTGGTAATTAATTTCGTTCATATAATGTATATATAAATATTGAAATGTACCAAAATTTATGGTGCAACCTACAGTAATGCAATAGATGCACACACGAACGCGCACACAGACACACATCCAAAAATAAAACATGAACAAAACTGATGAGGTAAGTAAAATTAAGAAATCAATTAAGGGCTGTACAATTAACATTGTCAGAGTCAGAGGCAAGACCCAGGAGATGACTGACTAGCCAGTTGTGTTTTATAAAAGGGTGATAATGGTTGTGATTGATACGTGTGTGTGTGTGTGTGTGTGTGTGTGTGTGTGTGTGTGTGTGTGTGTGTGTGTGTGTGTGTGTGTGTGTGTGTGTGTGTCTGTCTGTCTGTCTGTCTACATAATTTAGATATGTGTGCATCCCTGTGCACACATACATTAATATCCCTTTTACAATTTCGTCAGCTAACTCAGTTCTTGCTTTTTTGGGGCATAATATTTTTTCGTGTGTGGCCCCGACATTTCTTCTTCCCAAAAGCTGGCAGGATGGAGACTGCCTGGCCTGATCTAATCTGTCTTTACGGCCGCGCCTTTCCTTCATCTCCTCTGATAAATCTCATAAAAAAGATATAAAAATGCCGAAGAAACTTAGATTGCTTCCTTTTACATCAAAATTTGATTTCAGGATATATTTGGTCTCATCACCAGAACCTCACAAAAAAGAGCATCATGAGACACTTCAGATGCGCTATGCCCTTGATACCTATGGCCTTAGTATGACTCTATATTGACTAAAGTTTCCAGCTAATTAAACTATGTCGTCATGAGTCAGAAAATATATAATAAAAACAAGATTCATTATTAGATTTTTCTTTGTGTTTAAAATTAGTCAGAGAACAGTGAAATACACATACCCAAACACACAGAACCCTAATACACACACACACACACACACACACACACACGGGAGGGAGGGAGGGAAGAGGAAGAGGCAAAGGGCGCGAGAATAAGGGGAATAAGAGTGGCCATTGGAAGAGGTCCGGAAGACAGAGGGAGGGTGGACCGGTCAGGGGTGAGACTGCTGACGTTGCTGACATCTTCATCCTCCCCGCCTCGTGTCTTCATCCTCTCCTCCTCATGTCTTCATCTTCCCCGCCTCATGTCTTCATCTTCCCCGCCTCATGTCTTCATCCTCTCCGCCTCATGTCTTCATCCTCCCCGCCTCATGTCTTCATCCTCCCCGCCTCATGTCTTCATCCTCTCCGCCTCATGTCTTCATCCTCCCCGCCTCATGTCTTCATCCTCCCCGCCTCATGTCTTCATCCTCCCCGCCTCAGATTTTACCCTCCCTGCCTCACGTCTTCGTTATTCTGGTACAACTATCCTCCCTCCCTCCTTGACAGTACAAGTCTCTTCCCTCCCTTTCTTTCCTCCCTCAAATTACAGGTCGTCTCCCTTCCTCCCTTCCCTTTCTCCCTCCCTTGTGGCACAGTGCCCCTTCCTTCAATGTGTCTCTTCCTCCTTCGCGGCACACGTCCGTTTCCTCTCTCGTGGCACAGTGCCAATCCATACTGGTCATTAACACCTCGTGTCCTCCACATAAAATCATAAAAAAAAAATCTCTCTTAGCATCCACCATTACTTCCGAGAAAACACGAATAATACACATAATCCTAACAGATATTTCTACCTCATTCGTCATCTACCTTTGGCCAGAGTCAAAGGCGAGGACGTCGGGTGATGTAGGCTCAATCCCCAGGCCATAAGGGAAGTATCCTGGCCAATGTGGAATGATCGGGGGCACAAAGGGGTTGGCAGGAGCGGCGTGAGAGCATAGTGGGTGTGCGACGCGCCATAGTTCCGCGGGTGACGTTGGTGGCCCGGGGCGGCTGGTGGAGATAGACGGCCCACGGAGGAGGGGAGAGGAGGAGGGGAGGAGGAGGAGGAGGAGGAGGAGGAGGAGTCATGGAGATGCTGTGGGAGATGATGGGACAGGGAAGACCAGCTAAGAAGAGGCACGGCGTGGAAGAGGGAAGAATTAGGAGTGTCCAAGAAGGAAGTGTGGAGAAAAGAAGGAACAGAATAGAGGAGTGTCTGTGTGTGTGTGTGTGTGTGTGTGTGTGTGTGGGAGAATATAATCAAATGTGTCCATGGATAAGATTAAGCAAAGTAAAGGAAGAAGTTGGAGCTTAGAAGAGATAAAAGAGCAGAGTTCGTGAGATAATGAAATTAGAACTAAACGTTAAATAATGGCGAGAATAATGTATTACCGAGACACAACTAATGTATCAAAATCCAAGAACTTTTAGGAGAAAATGTTTTTAAATATATTAGAATGAGAGATATGGAACCTGCGCCTTTTTTCATGGATTTCATAATGACAAATGTGCCGGTCTCAAGAGATATATATAGAAGAAAGAATTAGTTCGCTCGTTCACACAGCTACCGGGTTTAAATCAAGCAACACACACACACACACACACACACATATATAGGACTGCCAACCAAAAGCCGCCACCACCAAAGTTATGACAGAGGAACATTTGACTAACAGCCCCCAAGAGTGATGATGAAGACCACTGACCACATCTTCCACTTTTCCCGAGTTCCACCTAGACCACCAGATAGGATTTCTTCCCTATAAGGATTTTGTTTTCTTGTAGGATTGATTCTCTTTCTTATGGTTAAACTCCTTTCAGTGTAGTAACTTTTATATAGGATTTTCCCATTCTACGCTTTATACGCTTCCTATGTGATTATTTTCTGTGTTTGTTGCCTGTAATATTCAAAGCTATGGACAGGAATTGCTTTCGTCAGTATAGATAAGGATTAAACCTGACAAATTACAGTATAGTGGCGTTTATTATGTAATGCTATACTTCTTCTTATTATTATTATTATTATTATTATTAACGTTATTCCTACTATTGTCATAATTATTATCGTAGTCATTATTCCATTATTATCACTATTAACCCCTTCCTCATATTCGGTATTAAACTTGTCAACTTTTAAAGACCAGAGATAACAGAGTTGGGACTTAGGGCGCCATCCATCAAGAATCGTGACGCCCTTGGCCTCACACTGTCCCTCTGATGGTCCTCTTGAAAAATAGTGCCAGGTATGTAGGACCTCAAGCCACCTCCCTATTTCCATATCCATCCTTTCCTCTCTTATTTTATCCACCTCCTCCCCCTTCCGCATCTGCCTTTTCTCTTTCTGTCTCACCCGTACCTTTCCCTGCTTTTCCTTCTTTAACACTCCTCTCCCTTTCTCCCCTCACTATATTCATCATCTTTCCTCAACCATTTCCCCTCCCATCTACCTCCACCCATCCCCTCTTTCTCTTTTACTCTCCCCTCACCATCACCACCCCCCCCTCCTTCCCCTCACCGCCCCCCCTGGTCGTAACAACCATTATCTTGGCGATCCTTATTGGTGGAGTGACCAGTGCGACCATCAAGAAATAATTAATTGCTTGTTACTAGAGAGCTGCATACGGCCGCCATGATGGATGGAGTGGGGGCGGGAGGGGAAGGGTCAGTCAGAGGCCTCTATTGATGGGGATGACGTCCTGATGGGGAGGTTGGTGGTGGGGTGATGATGGGGTGGAGAGGAGAGGGTGGGTAATAGTGAGGTAGTGGTGAGAGTGGGGTGATGGTGGGCTGGAGAGGAAAGGTCAGAGAAGAGAAGGAGAGGTGATGGGTGATGGGTGAGGTGGTGGAGAAGGGAGGAAGTAGTCAGAAGGAGGAGGAGGAGGAGGAGATGGGAAGTATAAAGGAAGAAGATGGGGTGACGGGAGTGAGGTGTTGAGGAGGGAAGGGGTGGTAGTGGTGGGGAAGGGGATGAGAAGGGAAGGTTGGAAGGAGAGGAGATGTGAGGGCAGGGGAGGTAGTGATAGGAGGAAAACTATAGGGAAAGGAAAACATCGGGTTAGAGGAAAAAAAATTATACACACACACACACACACACACATACACACACACACACACTCACCACACACACACACACACACCGGGAGGTAGGGCGCCCCGCTGGTCAGCCTCGGACACTCCCCACAGTCACCCAGCACTACTAGTCCACCCCCCACTGCGGCCACCGTTTACTCGTGACAGTTTCTCTTTGTTTACATTATTATCATCTAGTCTACGTTTTCCCAGTGGGCTAAGGACCTTCCAAACTGACAGCTTTTTCTTGTGTCTCCTTCTAAATCCTTAAGCCTTAATTTTGTTTTCCACTGGTTTGGTGTGTTCATGTACTCGTATATGTTGTGTAATGTACGATCTTTACTCTTAAGCCATTCTTGTACGACGTCCTCCCGTCTAGGTTCATACGGCAGTGACTTCCTTAATTGTATCTTTCATCCTAAGATCTCACCTGTACGACTTCCGTTTCTTTTATGACCTTTCATCTATGACTTCCAGTATGTGACCGTTTTCCCCTTGTACGACCTCCTGTCAATGACTTTCCCTTCTACGACTCCCGTATATCACCACTCATCTACGACCCCAGGTAATGACTTCCTCTCTGTGATTTTCCTTCTACAAGTTTGTCTTCACTTCTCTATGCGATCTCTACTCTACGACCTTCCCTCGACCAACCTCTTCTCTACGACCTCCCCTCTACGACCTAACCTCTACGACCTAACCTCTACGACCTCTCCTCTACGACGGCGCCTTTCTACGACGTCGCCCCTCACTCTCCCATCAATAGTCTCTGAGAGATCATCATCATCATCATCATCATCATCATCATCATATACGTAGGTTTACAATAGCATTAGATCTCATTTTACAATATGGAATTAATGAAAGATACTGGACGACTATCACAGACTATAAGCGGCACTATTAGTATGTATATCGTCGTTTAGGATGAACAAGTAAACGTTGCGTTGTGTCCGTGTAACTCAAACGGGTCGACTCATACTCCATCACTGATATAACTCACACCTGGCTTCAAGAAAGAAGAGAGAAAGAAGGAAAAGTCAAAAGACGAAGGAGCAGTTTCGAACGCCTGTTAACAGATATAGAAAAGGAGAGGCAAGTCTTGAAAGTCTGTTAACAGAAGGTGAGGAAAGGAAAGACAACACACTTGAGTCTGTGAACAGAAAAAGAGACAATACTCTTGGGTGTCTGTTAATAGTAGATAAAACGGCTGTTACAGAGTCTTGAGTGTCTGTTAACAGCAGCAGAGGATAGGAGAAGAATGGAGGGCTGTGAGAGGCGAGCGTCAGAGGCCCTGAACACGCTCGTCAAGGCTGCAGCAGACTGACTGGGGACCAAGAGCCCTTTCCCTATTCACCAAGAACGCTTCTCCCCTCACACTCCCAAATGGCTGCCATATCTCAGCCCGCCGCTACCAGCCACCTCTCCCGCAAGTCTGTTCTTGGCTTGGGGTGATGGTGGTGATGATGATGATGATGTTGGAGGTAGTGGTGGGGGTGGTTGTGGTAATGATGATGGTGATGATGGTAGTGGCAGTGGTGGTGGAGATGCAGTGTGTGATGTAGAGGTAGTGATTATTATAATGATGATGATGGTGGTGTTTATGGTAGTAGTGGTGATTATGTTGCAGATAACAGTGATGGTGAAGAATATGATGATGATGATGATGATGATGATGAAGGTGATGTTGCATGTTACAGTAGCACCCCTGGGATGATGATAATAGAAAGGATGATGATGGTGGTAGTGATGAGGATGATGGTGAAGATAATGGTAGCAGTAATGACAGTGTAAGTAGTAGTAGTAGTAGTAGTAGTAACCACTTAGAATGAGGTGTTGTTATTAGGAATGACTGAGCTAGTTTGGGGTTCTTTTGTTATCTGACTGTTACTATGACAAGGCAAGAGATACTAATCACAGACAATAACGTGAGAATGATGCTGACGATCGTTGTGATAATATAATGACACTGAGGTTGACAGAAAATATCATAATAACTGAACAATGACAAACCAATCTGGTGTTACTGTGTCAAGGATAATTTCAATGTTATACTCTGAGGATAACTAATTTAACCCTTGATTTTCAGAGATGTTTTTATTTACTAACATGAATAGTGACTGAGGGAAGATGGCGAGCAACGAATAATTTTATCTGTACCAAATTTAGTGTTAGTCTCTCTCTCTCTCTCTCTCTCTCTCTCTCTCTCTCTCTCTCTCTCTGCATTGGGGTTGGTGGTGCTACTACCAGCCAGTCACAGTGCATTATACAAGGCTATTACATAAAACAAGCGAGGGTCTAACTATCCCAGACGCTCACGCCCGACTCGTGTCAGTGTAAACAGTCAGTGACAATGCATTATGCAAGGCCATCATATATACAAGCGTTGACCTAACCACCCTCGACATATTTACGATGGCGGCCATTTCCATTCATCTACAAGTAAAATGGGCAAGTGTTGCTGATCACTCGTTAAGCCCGAGTTTAATTACCGAGCCATCGCCTAATTTGCATATAAAGCGACGGGAAAGGACGGCACTATATCACCGTGGGCTTTAAGGGACAGGGAACGAAGGCATTAGTATGACTTTCGACCTTCAATCCGCAGTAATTCTCGTATATTCCCCGGTGTTATGCCTGACGGGGTTCTGCAGATGCAAACTCACAGGTAGATAGTTGGGTTGTTAAGCTAATGCCTCGGTGGCTGGCGGCATGGATGCAGTAAGGTAAAGGTTTAAAACTAAAGCCTTAACAAACATCTATGTGGGAGAGTTTACCAGACTTCAACTACTGTAGTTCTGAGGATGTGGTCATATTTTCACGCCTTTCCTCTTCCTTTATCTGTCTATCATATCTTTATGTCTGTCTACCTTTCCGCCTCTCTCTACCTCTATTTTCTCTATGTCATTATAACGAAAGCCATATTAATATCAGATAATAGTACAACAAAGTATCAGTCGCTGAGGTTCTGTAAGATAAAGGTTTAAGACACGCACGATGAACACAGAAACCAGCACACAGAGTAACCTTGTGAACCTCCCCCTAGTGTGGTTTGGTCGGCACAACGTAACCACACACGCGTCTCAGTCCCTCCTGGCCAGTGTGTGTGTCTCGTTCACCGTGACCAGGATTTGGGTGTATGTTTCCCCTTTCTCTCTACAGCGACGGGAGGAACACATCACACACACATGGGAAAAGTTTTCTTATGTAAGGACAGACGTAAGTTTTTACCTCGATGCCTAAAAAAAAAAAAAATTTAGTTTAAATAAATAAAGAACGTGAAAGATAATGTTTATAATAAGGAAAATAAGGGAAATAAGGTAAACGAAATAAGATACAGGATCTACTAGTAACCATTTACATGTTCCATTCACAAGCAAAACAAAACAAAAAAGAAACGACACAGAACACACAAAAAAAAAATCTACTGTACACGTAAAAATACCAACAGCAAAATTCAGTGAACCAAAACAGCTACCAAATACCAAATTAAGCCGATCCGTGGTGATCAGATCTAATCACGAGCGGGGGTGAAACTTGTTGATACAGAACAGCAGCCAGTGAGCCTCGGATGCTTAAATTTCGATTAGCACGGTATCCCATCCAAGCAGCGACTAATTTACTGCTGCAGCCCCCGAGGTACGATAATTCTCACAGGCGTTCGAGACAACAGGTAAACACAGGGGAGTCATCCATACACGCACGCACACCCAACTCATTAATCTGATGGAATGTTTAGGGCCTTTGAGAGTCTCCTTCTAGTTTTAAGAGAGGCTTGGGATCATAAGTTAATGGCTGAATATATTTTCATGTCAATCTCGTGCAATATAAATCCGCTTGGGATATCGCGTAATACACTTTCCGCAATATTTTCTTTGATCGGTGATGTTATGTTCATTTTTAATATCGTGATGCTCGCTCTGGTGCAATAAAAAGGGTATATTCGCACTTCCAGAACACTGTTGTCATCACGCGCTCCTGTAAAACAACACCCCGACCCGTGTTGCTCTCGTACATTTTCGGAAAATCACTCAATCTTGTGGCTGGGGATCTGCCACCGTCATCAGAGACGCGCTCTTAATTTTCCTTAAAAAAAATCTAATTGAATAAATGGGTTTTAATGGTTGGCATCCTTTTTAACTTGTACAAATGAGGCATAAGCGATTTCCCAGGGCGAAATTAATTGCAATCAGGGGGGTGGTAAAACTGAGAACGATAGGTTGGGGAGAAGCGTCTTCTTGGCGGGCCGATCACGGATGCCAACCGGACGAGTTTCCACATTATTCAAAAAGGGTTTTATAATCCCCTATTGGCGCGTCACATCACGATTCTTTTTCGCCAAATATGTTCTCACAAATACCCTGGAGGAACCTAAGTTGATTATATCGAAATGAGTCGCTGTACAGGAGCAAGAAACTCACTCTGCATTGATCGAGTCACCAGGTGAGAAAGGTTGGCAACTCCGGCCGTGGATATAACAGCTCCGGTAGGTGTAAATCAAGTCGCACTTAGTCGAGTATTAATCCAGAGTGGGGGATTCAATCCTGTGTGAAAGCTCTTGGAAGGAGGTTAATGATGGGTGCTATTTTTTTCCCCTGGTGGTGCACTTCCTCTATAGGGTCTTGATCCCACCACGCTTTTATAGATTTACATAATCTCAAAAGTTCCCCATCTGAAGGAATATTGTTTTCTACACAAGGCTTTCGGGGATCAAGATGCTGAATGCACTTTTATCGATGAGAAAGTCGGCTTTAATGAAGGTTGGGAGAGGTAAATCAATACGAGGATACCGATTACTGAGTCTATCAATCTTGTGGTGAAGAGGCAGAGAAGAAAGAGAGAGGGAGGGAGGGTTAAGAGAGAGGGAAAGGAGAGGGAAAGAGAGGGAGAGAGGGAGAGAAAAACATAAAGAAAAAACGTTAACTATCAACACCTACATACATGATAACCGAAGCCTGAAACAAATCTGTTAAACGTTTCACACTAAAAAATAAAGAAATATCTGTCGACACTATCTCTTCCATTTCTTTCTCTACCTCTCCCCTCTCCTCACTCTCCCTCGTACCTCACACATCCACAACCCTCGGCCAGCGTCCAGACCAATAAGATTTTCCCCTCTGATAAGTAGGTGGTCACGCGCTCACTGAAATGGCAAGACCAGAAAAGTGGCTGTGTTTTTGTCGTTTCTGTCTGATTAAGTTTCCGAGGCAATATACTGTTTGTAAATAGAGGTGCTCACACGTTAAGCATTTATACATATTTATTAACCATTTGGGGTATAAATTGCTTGTAGAAGTTTTGCTATTGTGAGAATTTTATTACACTTGTATCCAGTGATCAGAAACCTAATTTAACCATTTTCTATTCCCCCCCCCCCCCCGTCCCCCTCGTTCCATTTTCTACCTCCGGTGCTCTATGTTCTTGGGGGTCACTCAACCCTTACCCTATTACACGCACGCCTTCCGTGTCCTGGGCTGGGCTCCTCAACCTTGGTAATGAACCCAGTGACATCTATCGGTTATGCTGCTTCCTCTAACACCCGTCTATAGAGTCCCACGGAAGAGGGAGGATATGACTGATGGTCTCACTACTCAGGCCTTGATATATTTTTATTCTCCTGTCGTCTATTATGTCATAACTTACATCTACATCATCTCTTATCACTGTTGTGTCATAGAGCATATAATGATAAGAGGTCAATTATCTTCAGCAATGATTGAATTGACAGCAAGAATTATACTTTTAGAATAGAGAGGCGGAGCTTCAGACTCCCCACAACCACTGGGATTTCCCTGTCGTCGGCAAGAACACCTGCACCAGTCTGATCAAGGTGGTGACGAACCTCTTCTTAATCGACTTGAGATCTAACAGTGAGATATGTCGCTCTCTAACTCAACATAGCCATAGTAAAAAAGTATCTGCAATAGTTTCCTCTAAAAATAAAAATAAAGCAATTTTGAAGGAACAGGAAAAAAGTATTGTAAATTGAGGGGAGGTGGAGCTGGGATCTGGCAACGCTGCACCTTCTTCACTCTGAGGGCAACGGTGCCGATCCTGGCGTGACCAAGGGATCAGCTGCGGCTATTTTCTCACGCCGAATATTTTCTCACTTAGGACTACACAATGTTTTATCGCGAAAGGGAGAGTTTATCAGAGGTGGGGGATGAGGCTCGCTGTATTCATCCTTAGGTATGGGCTCAGCGGGTCAGGGCCACCACAACCTGATTGTATTGATCACAGAGGTGTTGGGGATGACTTCTGATGCGTTTTTATGTACCGCTTAGCGGAAGATGAGCGTGATAAAATGGTTAAAGAAAGTGAGAGGGAAAGATGATGCAAGGAGAAGGGAGGGAGGGAGGGGTACAACATTACAAATAGCGAAATAATTCTCACGGAATCAAAAAGAAAAATAATTGTATACGAATGAAAAGCATAAAATATATATATATATATATATATATATATATATATATATATATATATATATATATATATATATATATATATATATATATATATATATATATATATATATATATATATATATATATAATACTAGCACTAAAAAACGCCCCTCCTTTATCGAAAAAAAAATCGGCATGAGGAACTCCCAAATGAAATCAGGAAGAGCAAGTGAGAAAAATGGTTGTGTGTGAGGGGCGGGGACGGCGAGGGACCATCATAACCCCGCTGGAAAATCATTCGTTTCGTCGCCCTGGAGATAATGACGGAGATCCTCGACGGGTGGGGAGATTAGGGAGGCTGGGGGCGATAACCAGCTCTTGCACCCGGAGTACCGCCGCCTCGCTTCTGACGCGGGTGTTGGCGGCAGGGTGATGGCTTGTGACAATCTCACCGGACAGTGATTAGTAAGCATCGAGAAAGGGAGGTGATTTTACGAAGCGAACTCACAGTTGCAGCATTTCTATGATAGGTTTACTAGTACAATAACTCCTGCCACCAGCAAGTTTCAACTACCATGAACATCAAGGTGAGGTAGAATGAACAGGTTTATAATGGTGGTACAGAAAAACAAATCATAAGAATTCTAACTGTACTCACCTTCTTCCCTCTTCCTCTTGTTGATGTTTCCATTAGGATCTGTGTGGTGGGGAGGAATGCCGAGGATGCCGTTGATGGAGTAGGACCCCGGGCGCTGGAGGGCCGTCTCGTGGGGCGCTGGCGGGGCGTGAGTGATGACGGAGGTCGCCTGTGACACTGGGGACAGAGTTCCGGGCAGTCCGTGCTTGGCTTTCTCCGCCGCCTTGTTGCGCACGATTCTGTGGACACGGCAAGACAGTGGTGGTCATTAAGGGCAATGAAGGTGGTCTGGTATGTAAACTGTAGACTGAGACTTGAGCGGTGAAGGAAGCTGTTGTATGGACTTGTAAGTGATTGGATGATGGTCAAAATGCTAATGTTTTGTTATTGATAGCAGCTCTGTTCCTGAGAAAGAAGTTTGGTGATGATATGTGTAGGCTAAGCCACGAAGGTCATCCAGGTAATTGAAAGGTGATAGGGTGTCAGGTGACTTGGACGTGAGCGTAAATATTCAGTGTGGTCGTCTAGCATGTGGCAAAAAGAATCATATTTGTTAATGTTATATACAGTATATAGAAATGTATATTTTAAAGACAACTCCATATGATGTATGATATTTCTTCTAATTGTAGCGCTACAACACACACACACACACACACACACACACACACACACACACACACACACACGAAGATCCATAATGTAAGTAAAACACTCCAGCACTAAAACTTTAAGTGCCTATGTAACATCTAGCTACATGCACTCTCACTGTATCAACTTACAGAGAGCTAGCAATTACAAATTAAGATGGTGCATAAGAAAACAATAATAATAATCGTGCATGCATTTCTTGTAATCCAAACCGGCAGAGAATTCGTGGTGGAGTGCAGCGCGCCGCCCGTGGGAACCCCGCCGCTCGTGGTTGCATTACAAGACAAACAGGGCGTTGAGGAATGGTTGCGCCCACGCCCCGTCGCCCGCCCACCAACCCACGGACCCACACTCGCCCCTGCTGATCAGGTTTCACGCACTCGAATTAATATCGGTGTTGGCATCGATTACCAGCAGCGCTCCAGCACCCCGCCCTCACAATTACGAGGGTCAACAATGAGCTGACACGCTGAGATAAGCGAACACCCCCTTACTCCCCCTCGCCCTCCCCCTACCCGGCCACCAAACACCTCCCACTCCCCTCCCCACTCATCCCCCGTCCGTCCCCGGTCATCCAACTCCCCCATTCACCTCCTCCCCCTCACCCCCACTCAAAGCCACCTGCCACCGTGGAAACACAGGTAAGACACACCCCTTTATCCTCTCTCACTACCACCTGCCTCTTCACCTGCCATCATGGACACACAGGTGAGTTGGAAACAACCTGTACTCTGTGCTTATGGTGATCACTTCTCTACACCAAACAACACTGCTCATAATATGACTGGGAAAAATTAGTCAGGGTGTGAGTAATGATTATGATATACGTTCCAGGCACAGTGAGTTGTATGTGGTAATAATTATGAACGAGTGATCCAAAAAGCGTTTCACAATTGGAAGATTCAGTCAGCGAGAGAATTCTCATGAATGAGAAAGCCAATGAGGCTGCGAGAGAACCCTCACAAAAGAGAGAGAGAGAGAGAGAGAGAGAGTCACAAAATGGCCACGTGTTACATAATTGACTCCGTCGCCACCGCTCATTAATTATTACCGCAAAAGTGAGCTGTTAGGGTCAACAGGTGGGTAAATTACCTTTGACCACTCTATTCAGATGAGGGTCGACGTACACCTTGTAAAACTCGCTAAATGGCGTCACGCCGACTCAGAAATTGAAAGCGACGGCGGCGGTATGAGTGATTGTGATACTTAGGTGCGTGTCTAAAAGGAGATCCAGTTTCTGTGTTTTGATAAAGTAGCACTAGACCTTACCGTGGGAGTACACAGAGGTTCATTTTAATGGAAGGAACATAAGTGAAGGCCACATTGTGCTCGGGCGCTTCCCACTGAGAGGGGTAAACAGCTCGGGTGTCAGACAGTAAGTTAATGTCACCGTGAGATGACCCGTAGCCTGCAATATGAACCCGTTACGACCGATGCTACAATGAAATCCCACCAAGGGTCTCTCCCAGCTGCCCGTAAAGGCTTTCGTGTGACTAAATTGTCTGAAAATGGGAAATGCAATCATCATATAAATATAATATGAAGAAAATCAGGTATTTGTGGGTTATTACAGGCCATATACAACGTGTAGAGTGAGCGTGTGTGTGTATTTGTTGAGTCTCCGCCCTTAGCCAACACTCACAGCGAGGCGTCGCGCACGCACACAACCCTTAATTGTTTGTTTGTGGTCCGAGGAACCAGAGGACATGAGGCTATTGATAACCTTAGTCAATATTCTCACCTTGACTTGGTATGCGTATTACTTCATCGCCTTTTCACAATGTACCATTCACCACCACTTCCTGTACAGTCTCTCCAACATAAATAATGATGGCGGCTTGGCTGGCACGATGAACGACGACGAGGGTCATCGTCCTCATGGCGGAGACGTAAAGACAACAGTTGACAAAGACATCGAGGTGATAAGGTCCTCGTCACTATACCACTGAAGAGACGGACGACAACAGTAAGCGTCGTCGTCATGGTGACGAAAAGACCACAACAGTGGGCGGTGTCGTCGGGGTTGGGAAAACGCGGACGACAACAGTGGGCGGCGTAGGAGAGGACTGGGCCGCCCCTCTCGTCCCCTCTCCCTAGGGAACCGCGCCTACATTTGGTCTTCCTCCCTTTATTGCTAATAAATTCCTTTATTAATTCGTACTCCTCCCCTGATGCACTTTTACTTTATTGGAACACTCTCCGGGGACGACCGGTGAGGGGGACCTCCTTGGATTTTGTTTACTGTTATTTCTTTACATTTCACTCGGAATTACCTATTCAACTGTTATTTAAATTGTTCTGTTAGGAACACACTGGGAAATGTCTCTTAGAACGAGCGTCTAGGGAAGGGTGCGTGAGGCCGACGGGGAACACACTGTCATCCGACCGAACGACCAGACACATGACATATTTACTCATCAATTACATCAATGAGTTACCCACTATGCCATCAATTCGCTGAGTGCAATAATTAAGTGAACATTGAGAGCATTGGATTCCCATTTGGTCGGGTAGTACAAGCCTCCGCGGATGAGTGCGAGGTGTCACAAGTTTAGGTCGTGGTTTCGGCTGTTTTCGTCGGCTCTGTTCGCGGTTGAGTTGCCAACCTAACATTATAGTACATAGTTCAAGTCTTGCAAATTATTGTTCCTTCGCTGCTTAAGCTGTTGAATTTATGGACACGAACAAATATCAAAGCATTAAGAGGATAACATGGTCCTCCAAAAAAAGGTGTTGAGGAAGTGTCAGAGGGAGCGAGTGTACCCGGGCAGAAGTAACGCGGGTATTGTGGAGGTAGTAGGGGTAGGAACAGAGGGACAATACCGAGGGGCGCCGTCCACCTGTCGTAGCCCAAGGGACGCCCCCCCCCCCCTCTAACACCAGCCTCGACACACACACACACACTATTTATCAACACCCCTTTATTTTCCTTTTTTTTAAATACACTAACTTTATAGCGACACTTTAGGAAAAACTTACGAAAAGTTAATCGATAAATGACTATATATTCCTAACTTACAGAAAGGATATAAACTTCATGGGTCCGTCAGCTGATGTTGGATCACGGGTCTTATCCTCGTCTCTCTCCCCCTACCAAACACTCACCCACCAGAAGGTCTGTTAATAATCGGTCAATAGGCGGTCATTAGGAGCATCAAGAGAAGGTAATCGTGTTGAGTGATTTAAATGACTTCCTGCGTCATCGCCCTCTTGATGACTCATGTAACAAAAAACTGGCAAGAGTCAGTAAATATAAACAGCAAACTACCGAGAGTTAAACATAGGAGGAAGGTTAACAATGTTCAGGATTCCTTAAGTATCAATTACCGTTAGATGATCACGACCACAGACAACAGAGACCGTCACGTACACACAGCGTCTTGGTTATATATCTCAGCAACAAGGAAAATAGTCTTTATTTCTCTAACATGAAGAGTAGACATAAAATGAACATAAAAGGCAACAGAAATATAGACAAATACTCCAACATGAACATTGAAACACCAACAACGTTTAGACCATCACAAACACTAACACCAATGTGAATATCAACAACTAACACAAACTCCCTCATTTCAATATAATTAAGATTTATGGTAAACAAGATTAATTTTTAGATTACTAGAAACACTTGCATCTTGCAGTCTCTTATGAATGAAGCATTGTTTAGTGTGTTCCGGACAGCTGAAGGTTAGTGTTAGTGTATGAAGCATAGTTTAGTGTGTTCCGGACAGCTGAAGGTTAGTGTTAGTGTATGAAGCATAGTTTAGTGTGTTACGGACAGCTGAAGGTTAGTGTTAGTGTATGAAGCATAGTTTAGTGTGTTACGGACAGCTGAAAGTTAGTGTTAGTGTTTGTTATGATCAAATTTGGAAATATTACCAACAACAGTTTCCCCTTACAAATACCTAAAGCAGGCACTCGTCACACATACCAAAAGGTACACAAACTGGCCTTCACCAACGCCAACAAACAACACAAACTGTCCATCATAAGCACCAATATACAGTAGCACACCAGTTTGCACCTGTTTAACAAGTGGTGGGAGACAGGGATCATACATTGTTACTTGGTGCTCGCCTCTCAGTCCCACCGTGAGTTGACGTGAGTGAAGGTCCTTGTGGTGAAGGCTGGCGAGGCCCCAGTTATTATTCACGGTCCGGGGCGCCATGTTCACGCCGGAAGACTCACAGTTGGCGATGCTCTCATTATTTCTGCCCCATTTATTTGGACTTTGTAAAAGAAGTAACTGGAAGGGGTGACTTCCTTTTTCATCATCATTCTGCTGGTAGATGAACTGCATCACGGCGTGTCCACTACAGGATGCCACGAACCTCTCTACAGCAGATGAAGATTATTATCAGCGAAGGCATGGTTCTCATGGCAAACGTCTGATACGTGTTCTTCAAATGGCTGTAGAGAATTCAAGGTAAACCCGTCTCTCTCTCTCTCTCTCTTTTTTTTTACTCAATGATGATCTTTCGGTTGACGTCACCGATCATAATATTTCAGTTTCATTATAAACAGAATAAGAGAGACGTGGATTTACGGTTGACTTTATCTGTTCTCTTATAACTCAGTGTTGGTCATACGGAATATGGGGGCAGGTGATGTAGTAGCCCCGGTCTTCAGGTAAGCATCAGAGAGATAGAAGGAACATGTCCATAACTACCCCGGGGTGATAACTACATGTGTACATAGTAAGCCATTTCGACGGAGGACAGCCTGGCCCGGCCGGTTGGGTGACGGGTGGCTGTTTATGAAGGCGTATTGATGTTCAATCGCTTGTAAACATCGGTCCTTCTGTTACTGGTGGGACACATGAGCGAGGAGAAAGGGCGGAGGGGAGGCTGGCGCTGTTCCCCGACCGATAATACGCTCACCAAGGCCACTCATCCCCACCTACTTGACTTTTATGATTATCTTGTTAACCCAGAGATTTCCTCCTAGCGAACAGGGAAGAGGAAAGGGAGAGGAAGATAAACAGACAGATCACAAGAGGTAGACACACAAACAGAGAGATACAGCAAACAGATAATTCACAAGTCGATTTTAAATATATTACCGTTTTATAAATATTACATAAAAAGTTAAATATACATCAGAAATTATCTTAACTTTCATCGCGTTCCTTAAATTCTAGATATTTTTCCCCACATCTTCTCGACACCTTAAATAAATCCACGTGATATATTCTCCATATTTCACAAAAATCTCCTCCAGGATTTCCTCAGCTTCAGCCTTGAGAGGTTCTCCGGGAACGAGCAAATGAAGGCAATCCCAACTGGAGGGGATTAATCCAGCCCCTCAAATAAGGAAAAGCTAATTTAGTCGGGAGCGCAGCTTGATCTTCATCTGTCAACGTCGCAAGTTTTCCCGCCGAGAAGATCAAGATGGCGGATACCATATTTGTTGCTTGGCTGATTCTCCTCATAGGGAAAGTCTTTAAAATCTTGGTTCATTTCTTGGGAAAATAGTTTATCTATATCCAGTGCCAATAAAAACGTTTAATTTGCTACGGTATTGTGCAATTAAAAGGCTTACTGGATGGAAAATATATAACAAAAACTCCCTAGAAGTTTGCGATGCTTTCATGCTCGGCGTTGTGTTGAAAAGGATTTCCGGTACTACCCGCCTCAAGAAACCTTATTTCTCCCTCTTTTTTGTGCAGACGCTGAGGAAATCCAGTTGGTTCTCTTAATTCCCTCTTGTTCCTGTATTAGTTGTGTTCTTATGAGATGGAACAGAACTAAAGAGAAATATTAATAAGACAAGATTGTATTATTTTTCAGTGGTTGTCTGTCACATTATTGTAAATATGAACATAGAACTTTCTCCAAATGATCCGCTAAGTTACGTTAACAATAAAAAAAATAAGGTAAACAAAATCAAGTATCAAATCACATTATACAACTACACGAGAAGGACATGAAAACCTCATCAAACGGCTGATCATCGATTTTAGGAACATAAAGAGCTCGTAAATACGGGTTGCATCGCAGCCCAGACGGAGTAACGGAGATTTCCTTGCCTTTTCTTCGAGTTTGTTGTTGTCGTTGTCTGTGTCTCTCAACTTTATTTCTTATACTCTCTCTTATTTACTTCTATCCAGTTATTCACCTCTTGCCCTTACGTACCAAACAATGGAAGTAAGAAATGAAAAACTTTTCCCTCGGGTTATAATGTAGACAGAGTAAGAAAGAGCAAGACAGACAAGTGGTGGTGAGAGAGAGAGGGTGTTAGAGGCACCCTCCGTCGTTGTGTTGGTGCGCAGGCTCTCTTCTCATCCTCCACCTACTCCTCGTCCTCCTCCTCCTCTTCCTCCTCCACCGCCGCTCCCTGCCATCCACCAGCTTTAGGAGCCATCTCGGCCAATGAGGACCTAAGCAGGGGTCATCAACTTCTCACATGGTGGAAGGTCTTTTGGATGTGAATGGTCTCGAGGTCTGGAGCACCACGGCAGTTTTTAGACGCCGACGAAAACTGAATGAGGTCATTAGCGACGCCAACAACGCCCTGATGAGGTTGGCTCTTGTGAGTGATGGCTGGTACGTAAGACACAACAGGCCGTTGAAACACCACTGTAATTTGGTCTTATTTCCTATTCGTCTTTCCCGCCGGAATCTAGCCAGATCTCTTGCTCAAAATTCGACGGACAATGAACACCCAAATAACTTTTTTTTTTAAATATATTTGCCCGAGGCAGATTTATGCGTAGAATAAATGGCTGGCAAGTTAGGCAGGGCGCGCCCTAGAAGAGTTGGAGAGTCGCCTGCGCCAATCTGCAATGCAAATGAGCGAAGAGGAAGAGGATAACGAGAGGGTCGCCCCCGTATTAAACATAAACCCCGCATTACTGTGTTGCAATCCATAGTTAAACTCATCAGCAAACACCAAGGGCTGTTCGGCGTCCCCAAAGCACAATGGTGAGAGTGCTTTTTTAATCCTAGGACTGAGCCCGTGTAGAGTATAAAAACACGGAGCTCTCGTAAAATCACGAATCCCGGAGCGACTGAGAGATAATGGCTTCACCAGAGGCCCCTGTATGATCCATTAAAAATTTTGCTTCGTTGGTGGATGTTGAGAATATAAAAAACTGAGGTCACGAAAAAAAAAATTGATACTCTTGTTTTTGGCTGTGAACCTTCGGAGGGGGAGGGGGAGGGGGAGGGGGGAGGGGGTTACTTTATGGTTGTCATAATACAGGCTAGACAAATTCCAAATGACCCAGTATCTGACCCACTAACATTGTTCTATAGTAGTAAGTAGTACCTGTTGTTTGGGCCGTATTTAATGATACCAAGAATCTTCCTCTATTGTATTTCTTTTGCGTGGTTGTAAATATTTATCATATGTGTAATACGTTAATGTTTGTGAGTCCACCATTGTTATGTTTTGTTTTACTTTTATTATCAAATCTGACTCATCATTCACGGTTTCAAGACACACCGACGCGTCAAGAGCCGACAGCCCTGCACAGTCACCTCAACCTCAAGCTAATCTATAAAGGAGGTGCGTATTCGTGGCCTCATCTGAAGGCTCTTTCACTTGCTTTACTAATTCATGTTGAGGATACATACTAGAGTTTATATTAGTTAAGTGAATATGACTTCCTTCACAAGTCTATGGGAAGTACTGATTTTATTCTTTTCTTAAGACAAAACGATAAGGATGTGTTGTCTTTAACACGTTCTCATTAGTAGGGATAATTAATTATGTAATGATGTAATACACAGTGGGAAATAGTTGCGTAAGAAACACAAAATTAAATTGCTTCAGTGTCATTTATGTTGGGTCTAAGTACAACTACATTTCGACTTGTCTAGCACCTACCTTCGACTACGGTACACAAATCTACGTGCAAAAAACAAACGCAAGTGCATGAAAGTGTACATGTGTACATGGAAACAGTGCATGTAACAAACACTACTGGTCTACACAGACGAAGCTGCCAGACGGACTACACACAAACACGAAAAGGTGCAAAAAGACGCTGCCTTCTTCAGGTAGCGTGTAGGGGAGGTGCAGGCTGGTCAGGTAAACAAAAAGCAAGTCTGATGATCTGTGTGCAAGGCAGGCCAGACAGTTAGGCCACGACAGGCAGGCAGGCAGGCTTGGCAGGCCAGGTGTAGGTCTCCAGTCTACCGCCAACGTTACCTGTTGATGGAGGACACGGAGGGTACGTTCTCCTGGGTACAAACAGTCTCCGCAAGCAGCCTGTCTCGGATCTCCCAGGCGAACATGGTCGGGTTCTCCCGTTTATACCTGGCAATGGCATCCACCACCACGGGAGTCGCTACTTTGGGTTTGGAGCCGCCTATGACACCGGCTTTGTAGCTCCCAGTCTCGTAATATCTAGAAGAGAACGACGGGTTTCGGGTTAGTCATTGTTGCTCTTCACCCACCTGTTAATACTGGAGACAGATGGCACGCCCTCCTGATCGCAAACACCATCTGAGAGAAGCCGCTCCCGGATCTCCCAGGCAAACATAGTAGGATTCTGCTTCTTGTAGTTGGCGATGGCATCAACCACTGTAGGTGTAGCCACTTTAGGTTTAGACCCGCCAATCACACCAGGTCTGATCGAACCGGTCTCATAGTACCTGAAAGAATGAATGTTGTGTGTGTGTGGTTCACGTGAACACCATCAATCTGGGTTAGTCGCCTTCAGGTCCCGCCTTCACCACAGCCCGCAGACCACGGGTGTTAGCTGGTTAGTGTGGTCTAGAGGGGCAATTAGTTAATAGTTATGTAGAAGATTAATTAGAAGCTAAAGGCCTTAAGTTATATATTTACACGTTCATACAGGTTAATAAAATTCTTAATGGATACACACACACACACAAATATATATATATATATATATATATATATATATATATATATATATATATATATATATATATATATATATATATATATATATATATATATATATATATATATATACACGCGTTAGATAGGTAGACAGAAAGAAAAAGATTAATAAATATGGTTATATATAAAAAAGTTGGGTTATAAATAATAACAGCATGCTTATTTATCAAAAAATGTCCAATACATAGACAGTATATATTAAACTAATTGATGAGAAATACAAAAGTCATGAATGAAGTATAAAATTACTGAAAATACACAGGAAAAAGTACACGAAAATGTATAAATAATTTGAACTCCATTCAACACTTTGTTTTGTAATAGTTAAAATGTTATATATATATATATATATATATATATATATATATATATATATATATATATATATATATATATATATATATGAAACACTTTATATATTACAGGTAAACTTCCTTGTCATCACTCACACACAAACTTGTCACCAATCGTTAGTACAGTGCCAGCCGAGTCTCATAAGGTCACACTAACATATACTGTACCTGGTCTCTGTTCGGGAATTGTGAGGGCTGAGATGTCTCCTGTTATGACCTACATTGCGCTTTGTTTTTGTTTTTATCCTTCAGTTTGTTTGTGGCTCACGTCTGCCACGGGCCATTGATCGTGAAGCCTTTACCAATAGTCGGTGTGACCCGATTTACACTTCCTATGTCATTATTACCTAGTGTTGTACACCTGGGGCTCGAGTCCTGCCCTCGGTACTTGTTAGCTACGTTCCTTACTGCACATTACTGTACTCACTCCTGCTTCAACCTCCTATTTCGTTTCCACATCTCTAGATCAAAATATAAATCCCTCACATTCTCAGCCTAAACTCTCTCCTCTCCCTACCACCTTCATGTAGCCTATCCTTTTCCACCCTCAAGACTCAGCCCTTATGTTTTCCCAGCGCCGTGGGCACAAACTTCACTCTCCTTAACCAGCAGCAGCACCCAGCAGCAGCAGCAGCACCAGTAGCACCACCAGCACCAGCGCGCCGTAGCCCCTAATTCTTCCCCACACCCGCGGCTCAACCTCCCCCACTCCGCCACCGCCGCGTCTTAGGCCCTCCACTGCGGCGCCTGATTGGATTATGCAGATGAGCAGCAACACATGGTTTGAGTCATTTCCCGCTACACTCAGGGGGTTTTCTGAGCAGCCCGGCGGAGGAGAAAGGGGAGGGGGCGTGGAGGAGGTAGACAGTGAGGAGGAGGGGGGGGAGAGGGAAGAAAGACACTGTGAAGGAGGAGGAGGAAGAAGAACGCAGACACTAAAAAAGAGAAAAATGTAGTCGTTAAGGAGTAGGAATATAAACATAAGTGAGATGAAGAGTAAAACCTGAAGCAGACATAAACTGAGGAGGGTCGTGAAGAGAGATAGTGAGGAGGAAGAAGAGGAGGAAGAGGAGAAGGAGGAGAAGGAGGAGAAGGTCATGTTAAACCTTGAGAACTAGGAGGCAGGAAGGGGGGGGGGAAGAGTTGGGCGCGGGGGGAGCGTGAAACCAAAAGAGGGACGAGGAACAGTGAAATTGACGACGGTAGTGTCCCTAAAGAAGGAAAGGGGAAGTGTGGCAGAGGTAGGAGGAGACTGAGAGCTAAGACATATGGCTGCACTAAAAAATACGTAGTGAAAGAGATACCAAAGAAGATTAAAAGGACAGTGTAAGAAGTTATAAAAAAAACATACAGGAAAGGAAAATTTAGAGGGAAAGGCGAGAAAGTGAAGAAGATGGCGTGAAAGAAGAAGGGAGGAGATGGTGAGGACTGGAAGCATTACCTCAAGGCCCCGACCAGGACTGAGCTCCCCTCACATCTCTCAAGTCATTTATATTACCCCAAGCGTTGGCTCCTGGGACCTTTCTGCTCCCGTGGAATATATGTTGGGAATATAAGCCTTCTATTGAGATTAGATAACTGCATCCATAAACAGGGATAAGGAATTTATTGTAAATCTCATGTTTGTAGATAAAATATAATGTCGATGCATCTTTTGTAGTGTACACACGTAACAAGGTGAGCTTAGACGCCTCTATCGTGGGAAGTTAGTGAACAGGGGACGATTCTCCCTCTGGTGAACTGGGGGTCCTCCTCCCCCACTCTCCTTCACCCCAGCCTGGCCTCCCGGGGTGCGGGGCCGGGCGAGGCAGCCATCACGCCGCTCCTCCTCTGCCCCCAACAGTAAATATCAGGAGTGACGTTAAGCACAGTCACGCAGGAAAATAAAAGGCAGAGTCGGGGGATATGGGGAGGAGAGAGGAGGGAGGAAGGGGAGGAGAGAGGAGGGAGGAAGAAGAAAAGTAGGGGATAGGGGAGGATGTTAACAAGATGGCGTCCACCTCGTATAGTCCTGTAGGCTTAGTCAAAGTCGGTGTGTTGCAAGGGCGTCGTCATCTTACTGTTGAATTTATTGATCACACGCGGTCAAATATCATTGTTTACCTTACCCAACATGACCACAAGTTTGAGGACAAGATGGCTGTGATCCTCGTAGAAGGACAACACAACGCAAGGTGAGGGTCGCCCCCATCAGCTGTTCCCATTTATCGCTGGAAAGTCACAGAGAGAAGAGAAACCTCCGAGTCTCTCCTATAAATCTCGAGAACATATTCCAAGATCAACTTCTTCCCGGAATATAGAGTGGGCGGTCCGTATACAAACTTTCTCCCCTAGGCTCTCTGGAACGCAACAAAATTCCCATTCCAACTTTGAAAACATTCCGGGCGCTTCCTGACAGGCCGGTCTTCGGGACTAGTGACCTAGAGACCAGAATCGCTCGAGACGGTCAGGACCCAATTTAAGGCACTCTCCGCCGCTATATGCAAGTATTTTCATGGGAATTTGGGGATTTTGAAGGAAATAAACAGGATTGAGACGGATGAAAGGAATCTCTGAGGAGTGGCTGGATGAATGCTCGCAGTAAGTGAGAGGGCCGCCTTCTGATCTAAGGCCACGAGGGGGAGGGAATTCAAAGTGCCTCCGAAAATGATGCCTAACTTGTTGTGGATTTTGCTCCCTCTGATGGTGTGTGTGTGTGTGTGTGTGTGTGTGCGTGTGTGTGTGTGTGTGCGTGTGTGCGTGTGTGTGTGTGTGCGTGAGTGTGTGTGTGCGTGTGTGTGTGTGTGTGTGTGAAGGGGAGAGAATGCCGAGAGGGATCGTTGATAGGTGGAGTAGATAACTGTTGAAGAGAGATGGCCCATGGATAGGAAGATTACAGCAAGTAAGGCATAGATGGATCGATGTTTAGAGATGTTAAATGATAAGACAGTTGTGAACATTAGCGATTAGAGTGCTTTAGAGTGTGTGGGTAGTGTATGTCTGTTGCGTCACTGTGTGGGTAGTGTAAGTCACTTAAGCCAATGTATGGGTAGTGTATGTCCCTTGTGTCACTGTATGGGTAGTGTGTCCCTTGTGTCACTGTGGGTAGTGTATGTCCTTGTGTCACTGTGTATGGGTAGTGTATGTCCCTTGTGTCACTGTATATGGAGTAGTGTATGTCCCTTGCGTCACTGTATGGTGGTGTATGTCCTTGTGCCACTGTATGGGTGATGTATGTCCCTTGTGTCACTGTATGGGTAGTGTATGTCCCTTATGTCACTGTATGGTGAGTGTATATCCTTGCGTGTCAATGTATGGAGTGGTATATGTCCCTTGCATCACTGTATGGGTAGTCATGTATCCCTTGTGTCCTTTCTTATGGAGTAGTGTATGTCATGTGTCCACTGTATGATTAGTGTATGTCCTTGTGTCCACTGTATGGGTGAGTGTACATGTCCCTTGTGTCACTGTATGGACACTGTATGTCCCCTTGTGTCACTGTATGGGTAGTGTATGTCCTTGCATCACTGTATGGGTAGTCCTCATGTCCCTTGCGTCACTGTATGGGTAGTGTATGTCCCTTGTGTCACTGTATGGGTAGTGTATGTCCCTTGTGTCACTGTATGGGTAGTGTATGTCCCTTGTGTCACTGTATGGGTAGTGTATGTCCCTTGCGTCAATGTATGGGTAGTGTATGTCCCTTGCGTCAATGTATGGGTAGTGTATATCCCTTGCATCACTGTATGGGTAGTGTATGTCCCTTGCGTCAATGTATGGGTAGTGTATGTCTCTTGTGTCACTGTATGGGTAGTGTATGTCCCTTGTGTCACTGTATGGGTAGTGTATGTCCCTTGTGTCACTGTATGGGTAGTGTATATCCCTTGTGTCACTGTATGGGTAGTGTATGTCCCTTGTGTCACTGTATGGGTAGTGTATGTCTCTTGTGTCACTGTATGGGTAGTGTATGTCTCTTGTGTCACTGTATGGGTAGTGTATGTCTCTTGTGTCACTGTATGGGTAGTGTATGTCCCTTGTGTCACTGTATGGGTAGTGTATGTCCCTTGTGTCACTGTATGGGTAGTGTATGTCCCTTGTGTCACTGTATGGGTTGCGTATGTCCCTTGCGTAACTGTATGGGTAGTGATTAGTGAACTGTTTTATACTAAGGGTAGAGGGTTCTGTTGGGGGTTTTTTACGCGTATGTTATTGTGTCACTACTGTACTTCATATTTCTTGTGCCGCTGTAGTAGTGTAGTGTTTTGTTCATCAGTGCTTGACACTGTCTGGTTCTTATAAGGGCAATATTTTCCTCCTGCAGCAGTGACAGGATTCCTCCTCTGCAGCAGTGACAAGTTTCCCTCCTGCAGCAGACAGGAGCCACCTGCCGCAGCAGAGAGTGCCGATATACCACCGGCTAGTGAGCCTTTGTGTGGTCTTGAAAGTAAATCGGTGCCACTAGCATCTGAGGGACATAAATGACACTCGGGGCCCGCCCTGTGGCACTGGCACCGCCCACAAAAACGCCCACCCCGCCCACAAAAACGACCGAGGCCGCCCACACATGAATCAGCCTTTGTTCCGACCAGGGCTTGTCGTCGGAGCGCCGTGAGCGAACAATGTGGCACCCAAGATTGGCATCGCCACCAAAGATTCTAAGATGGGGAACCGAATTCTCCCACTGAAAACCAATTCGCTTTCTCTTAATACGTTATTCTCAAAAGTATTCTCCCTGTGAAAATCTAATTGCGAATAAGTTTATTACATTCGTGATGACTTGTGCAGGTGTTACAAGTCGACCTCCCATAAAGAAATATTAATTTTCATGTTCCATATCCGTTGATTTACAGTAGTAAAACACAGCACCTGTATGTTGTGGATTAACTTTATCGCTTCTCACCCCCGTGATAGCGCAGGCGAGAATCCTCCCCTCCGTTCTCTCTCCCTACCTCACTCCCTCCCTTCACCTCATCTCTAGTCCTCCCCCTCAAGTGGTATCTTGGCAGTATCTTAACCGGTATCTGTCGGGTATTTATGCGGGTAGTGCGTCACCAGGACCCGAACCGGTAGAGGGGCCTCACACGTGAGCTCGACCCGGGTGGCTCTGGGGAAGTTTTTCAGGCCCTATGTTGGGTAGAACTCCCCCTTACTCGTCTTTGAGGCTGACAGCTTCATCTTTGGGGAGTTTTGTTTTACGGTGAGAGATGGAGATAAGATGTGTTGTGCAAACCTCGTGCACATGGTGGAGCCACTTGGTGTGCACATGGTAGCGTCGTCGGTGTGCATAATTCTGTGTTGTTTGTGTGCACAAACCAGTATCACTGGTTTGCACATGTTAGAGGGATTTGATGTTTGGTGTGCAACAAGCGAGCCTTGTCAGTATGCACAAGGCAGTATTGTTCGCATGTGAAGCCATTATTCTTAACAGACACAAGCCAGGGTTGTTAACATGCAAAGCCAATGCTTTAACTGCGAACAAATCAGCTTTGTTAGCATGCACAAGCCAGTGTATATAGCAACACAAGCCAATATTGTAAATATACAGAAGTCAATTTTATTAGTATGCACAAGCCTTTCTAATTAGAATGCACAAGGCAGTGTTGTTTGTATGCACAAGGCAGTGTTGGTAGTATGCATAAGGCAGTGTTGGTAGTATGCACAAGGCAATGTTGTTAGTATGCACAAGGCAATGTTGTTAGGATGCTCAAGGCAATGTTGTTAGTATGCACAAGGCAGCGTTGTTAGGATGCTCAAGGCAATGTTGTTAGTATGCACAAGGCAGTGGTGTTAGTATGCACAAGGCAATGTTGTTAGTATGCACAAGGCAATGTTGTTAGTATGCACAAGGCAATGTTGTTAGTATGCACAAGGCAGTGTTGTTAGGATGCTCAAGGCAATGTTGTTAGTATGCACAAGGCAGTGGTGTTAGTATGCACAAGGCAATGTTGTTAGTATGCACAAGGCAATGTTGTTAGTATGCACAAGGCAATGTTGTTAGTATGCACAAGGCAGTGTTGTTAGGATGCTCAAGGCAATGTTGTTAGTATGCACAAGGCAGTGGTGTTAGTATGCACAAGGCAATGTTGTTAGTATGCACAAGCCAGTGGTGTTAGTATGCACAAGGCAATGTTGTTAGTATGCACAAGGCAATGGTGTTAGTATGCACAAGGCAATGTTGTTAGTATGCACAAGCCAGTGTTGTTAGTATGCACAAGGCAATGTTGTTAGTATGCACAAGCCAGTGGTGTTAGTATGCACAAGGCAATGTTGTTAGTATGCACAAGCCAGTGTTGTTAGTACGCAAAAAGCAGTGTTGGTAATGTACACAAACTAGTGTATTTGGTATGATGGTCACAGGCTCGTACTGTTGATGTAGGTCAACTAGTGTAGTAATGTGCACATAACTGGGTTGTTCACGTGCCAAGTTAGTTTTGTGTTGTTTGTGAGAACACATCGGTAATATGTGTGGCTGGCATGCACAGGCTGACGTTACCCAGTGTTGCGTGTTGGGTTGTGAACGCGTGAGCCATGCCGTCCACGCTAACGCACACACAGACACTAACAGGGAATATAATTACACGCTGTGGGATGATCTGTATATGTGGAAGCTTAAATATGTTTTGTTGGCACATAAACACAAGAGATACGATAAATACTCTCTTGATCAATTTTGTTCTGAGGGACGCAAAGTTTATGTTAACTTATATCCAATATTACAGACACGAGTAATAAGGAGTTCGTAAACTTAACCTCCTTTAACCGAGACCATGTGAGAGGTTGGGAGTAGCGCGGTCGCTGGCGCAGTGATGGATGAGCCGAAGAGCGCTAAACATGCCCACCATTTTACACCTCAACACGAAAACAAATTGTCAGTGACACGGAGCACCTAAATGTCGTCATACTTCTCGGGCAAATTATGCACGGTGTCAGGGGTGTACAGGTTGGCACTCACTGTTCCACGGCGACCACCCCACACCTCGGTACTACCCCAGCCCCCTACTCAGGCACCCCCCCCCCTCTACCTCACACCGCACCCCTCCCCACCTCCCAGTTCACCCCCCGGTTACGCCCTTTAGACTCAGCCATCTTCAGAAGTGACAGACGGGATGCTATCAGGTCTTTGCTAGTTCATCTACATCACTTTTTGTTTCTCTGAGATTAGCTACCTCCTTGTACGTGTTCGTCTGAGTTAACGACACAGTTGGACGGAGAGGTAAACTGTTTGGAGTGATTGTAGCCGTGATAGAGGGATGTTTATGTTCCTCCCACGACACAAGACCGAACAATGTCGGTTCAGTCCTGATGAAAGCCGTGAAGATTGAACCAGCTTTCCTCAGCTAGTTTCCCATGAACTCAGGATAAAGTGTGAGATGTTAACTCAGATACTCTCCCAGGGTTTTGCCTTCTCTTTTGTCTCTCATTCTTTTCTCATTTATTTCAAGTGTCTCCTCTCCTGAGTCTTTCTCTGTGCCTCGTCCCGTCCAGGTCATGCCGGGGGTCAGAGGTCAGGAGAGGGGACGGAAGAGGCTCACTGGGTCAAACAATGTTGTTACTGTTTGGGAAGCCGCCTGAGATGTCATGACACACGGGCTGTAGTTCTTCGCCGTTAATTATAGCCAGCAGTCAGTACCCGGCCCGGCGGTCACCCGAGCCCGCTGTACGAACCTCTCACAACAACTCCTCCTTTGGGAAAGAATTAAACCTCTAGGATAGGCGTAGCTATAACCTACTGACGAAAATAATGAAAGCGGCATTCACATGATCAGCAACGTCATGCGCAGAACACATTAGCGTCAAGGCATGAAATAAAGTGGAAACATATGTATGTGTGAGAACATATGTTTCCGAGAAGGAAAAAAACTGGGAATGTGTGAGGCGACAAGACATAGGAATGTCCTTGAGGTGCCGCTCGATCATGGACTCCAAGGGGGACGTGTTGGGGACACTCTTGTATGGAAAATGAATATAAAGAGTCACTGGATGGTTGTATACAGTTAGTGGCTGTTGGTCATTAACAAGACAACGTAACTGTTCCTAAGATTACACGAGCTGCGGTTGGTAGTCACGAGGCCACACACACCCTCGCCCAAGACCTCATGATCAGAGGCGCCGCTATGGAACACATATGGTAGTGAGCCGAGCGTAACGTGTTGGCAAATTCTGTAAAGTTACCATGATGTATTTTCACGTCAACAGCTGCGGCAAGGCGATGCGGGAGGCCACCTAGCGTAGAAAATGGGATGTGTGTGTGTGTGTGTGTGTGTGTGTGTGTGTGTGTGTGTGTGTGTGTGTGTGTGTGTGTGTGTGTGTGTGTGTGTGTGTGTGTGTGTGTGTGTGTGTGTCCCATGATCTTAATACTATTTCTCATATAATACTAATAATACCAACACTGAGTTATGATTCACACAACACAACTTGGTCAGACTACTTTGTGTCATTGTATAATATATATGTGATTCTTTTCTCCCTATGAAGAATGTGATGATGGCGTGCTATTTAGACGTGAACAGGTACGTACACAGATCCAACGGATGAGAAGAGGTGGAGTGAGGATGCGCCAAACATTACAGGAGTCATTCACCAAGAAAGCACACTTCAGCCAAAACATAACAAAAAAAGAGCCGACTACACTAAAAAAAGAGGGTTGCTTGCTTGAGATTCTTGGGGTGAACGAGCTGCAACAGTCACAAGGAAGCAGTTTAGCTACAAAATTAACGTAAGTAAACACAATCTTAGAACTTGCTTAAAAAGCTTACTCACAAGGGACGACTTGCAGGGGGGTCCCTGTAATACAAGGAACTTGATGAAACTCTCCACAAGCGAGGTGTATTAAGCTACAAAGAGCTCTCACAGAACTTGTATTAACAGACATGACCAGTGATTGTGGTGCAAATGATCAGGGGTCAAAGAGGTCAATATATCCCCCAAAACATTGCTTGGGAAGAAATAAACCTCACTGACACTATAAGTACAATTGATACTCTCTTTGACTGACACCATGCATGATTGACACCGCGTATAATTGACACCGCGTATGATTGACACCGTATATGATTGACACCATGTATGATTGACACCGCGTATAATTGACACCGCGTATGATTGACACTGTGTATGATTGACACCATGTATGATTGACACCGCATATGACTGACACCGCGTATGATTGACACTGTGTATGATTGACACCATGTATGATTGACACCGCATATGACTGACACCGCGTATGATTGACACTGTGTATGATTGACGCTATAAGACTGACATCACGTAAGACTGACATCATCGTGGAAGACTGACACCATATAAGACTGACACCATATAAGACTGACACTATATAAGCCTGATATCACATAATCCTGACACCATTTAAGACTGACACGCTAAGACTGGGAAATACAAATAAAAGTCTAAACAAAAGTTAAGACCAACATCATCCTATAAAAAGACTGGAACCTTATACACCTCATCGACAGCTCTACCGGAAAGCTGACCAAGGAATGACACCACCACGACACTAGGCAGCTCGAGCACGCAAGGCCAAATGGAGTTTTAACATGAGGGGCGTTCCCGAACTTCCCGTGTTAGTGGCGGTGGTAAGAGAGGGTAAGGAGAATACACGGTCTGATACGGGCTTACTACACACACACACACACACACACACACACACACACACACACACACACACACACACACACACACACACATACTCACTCGAATATCATCACAAGATTACACAGATTACAGTGAATTTCATTTATTTACGTCTTTCAGGAGGTGATCAACTGAAGGATGCGCTCCCCGTCCCCCACCACCCCCTGCCGTCCGTTATCTCCCACACGCACACACACAGTGGCCGCCGGGGTGTAGAGGTGGCTGCTCTACATTACTAATAGCATGTATTAGCTAAGCCAGACGTGTAACAATCCCGCTCTCCTGCCTCCCTCTTACGTCCCTCACTACACACATTCTCTGATGTCCCTCCTTCCCCCCTTCCTCCTCCCCACACATACACACACACTTTTCTATTCCTTTCCATCTTCCTCCCTACATCGTTTTTCCTTCTATCCTTCATCTGTTCCTCTATTCTCCCCCCCCTCTCTCCTTCCTTTTTTCCCGCTCCTCTTCATTACCGTCCACTCCCCCCTCCACTCTGCTCCTACTCACACCCCCTGATCTTTCTTTCCTCTCTTCCCCCACACTTCCACTTTTCTTTCCTCTCCTCGCACTCCCACATCCCTCTCCCTTCCTTCCCACTCACTCTCGCTTCTTTCCCCCTCTCCTCCGACGCACTCTAACTCCTTTCCTCCCTCTCCTCCCTACTCACTCTCATTTCTTTCCTCCCGCTCCTCCCTATACTCACTCTCGCTTTCTCCCCTCTCCTCCCCACGCATCCTGTTTCCCCTCCCCACGCGGGTCTACTTGTGTTGATGGAAGTAATTCACTCCGGCGAGTTAGTGCTTGCCGTCATGGTCGAGTGGCTGGTCATTTTGGCACTATCGAGTCTCCTCAAACACGAAACTTTACTCCAGTGTCACCCCGACGGGATATGACAAGAGAAGAAAATAATTTAATCGTTATAATGATAAAGAGCAGTGACATTAGAGTTATTAATACTCAGGATAACAGAATCGAGAACATTAAAGAACCATTAAAGAACAATTTTAATGCTTGATGTCGTGAGTAAGAAAGAAATTTCTAAATTAAAAAAAAAAGAGCTCGAGGAGGATGGGATTGTCATCTTTATCATTATAGTACATGTTTTATTAATAAGGTGGAGGTCGGTTTATACATCAAGGTCCGGAAATACACATCGGAAAGCCAAGCTCCTCCCGGCCCTCTCCCCCTCTCATAATGGACGACGATGGAGAAATAATTAAGACCACAATTTTCCACATCACATCGTTCAACATAGCGAGAAAATTACACTCAAGAAACCTATTGTTGAGATGGACTAAACGTTATAAAATCGTCCACTGTGTTCTGGTGGATAGGAGAGGTGACCACATCATCTTTCCATGGATCGTCAGGAGTCATAAGATTAGGTCTGACCAGCCAACATGGCTAGATGGATATGTTAAGTGGATGAGGTGTATAAGAACCAGCAAATCAAAGGTCGTACACAGTCAGGTGGATAGATGGATGTGTTGGGTGGATGAGGTGTATAAAAAACGAGCAAAGCAAAGGTCGCTTGGTAACTTGGGTGGAGCGGATGGCAGGAATGCATTAGTTTGGTTGAGTGAGATGAACGTGACGATAAGTGGATAAGTAGATGAATGAGTTAACAAGAGTGAAGCTGTTTCGGTCAATCGGGTGGATGATTAAACGAGTGCAGTGAATAAATTAATGGATGATTCATACAGACGGATGATGAGGATGATGAAAGTAAAGGAGATTAACATAATTTTCACGGATAATTATCGTATCGTAGTAAAAACTTTAATCAGAGGAGGAACGACTTAACTAAAGATCAAAAGACGAGTGAATGATCGAAATAGGTTACTGGATGGAGTCTTGCTCGATAGATGACAAAGATGATAAAATATACCTTACGTCGAATCAAGAATCAAAGGAGTATCAATATCTCAGACGCAAGAACTAATTTATAAATGATTCAGATGACGACGAGAAGACGATCCACATAAATGATGAATAGTGTTATGAAGGAAATACTAAATAGGAATGATATTGATGATCAGGATATATAAGGTTGAAGAAAAATAAACAAACACGTTCTATAAGATATTTAAACACAATAGCAAACATCAGTAAACACTATATCACGAATTATTATGACATAAATTCGATTTTTTATTAAAATATGGTAATTAATCCATGTTATATTATAATTGTTTTATTTCTTTTTTTTGCTTCATATCTCTAAAAAATTATCTCTCAGTCTGATAACTCAAGTCTCTAGGTCATCAAAAGAGACATATTCTCCTTCCTGGTGTCATACGAAGCAGCGACTACATAGGTTAAAACTCAGACCCGGGATACAGGCCATAAATAACACTCCTCTGGTGACGCCATCCCTCGTAATCATCATCAATTTAGCGCTACAAACGACCTGATTAGTCACGTGACCAGCCAACGAGAAATAAATACATCGACAAGTGAGAATGACCCCAAAGCAGAGAGCAGATGGCGCGACGGAAACTCAATCTGAATGCAAATTGAGATATACAAAATTTTGAGGTTGACTGGCCAATTCAGACACGGTGTCCGATCTGCACATATGCTGTTATTACTTATCGTTTATATTTGGCAAAAGGGTGGCACGACGCTCTCCCACCACACCGACACGACAGTTGGCTAATCATCTCATAAAAATGTGCGCACCGCGTTGTTCTTTTGGTGGCAAATGGCGCATTATCTAGGGGGTGTTCCTGGGAGAGGGGGAGGTACTCATGTCTCCACCTTCCTTGTTAACACACTTGGTTATTAGCTTTCCTCGAGCTGAAGTTCTTTAAATATGGCATTACCACTAATTAAGTTTTTTACCTATAAATACTGGTGAATCATTTAAGACTAATATATTTTTAATGCATATTTCTCTTGTATGGAAAATAAATCCTCACCCCTTTCCTCAATATGAATAACATTATCAAACAGGATTTTTTTTTAATTTATATGAAAGAATCAGTAAATCTCACCTAGACACATCTTGCTTATTAAGGAAACTTTGCCTGTCATGAAATCAAAGCTAATTTTTACACAAACATGACCTTATCTCTCTTTAACGCCCACGAACCCAGACCAACAAACACTTTTTCTTCCCCTCCCTCCCTCTCTGCCCTCTCTTCCTCTTCATCCCCATCTGACAAATGCGGCAGATCCTCCCCCTCCGTTTTTACCAGGCCAACACATGTCCGTCAGCGGCGTCAGATAAGCTATCGGTACGACAAGACGGTGACACGACGCCCACCAGAGGGGAGGTCGGGGAGCTCACTTTAATTCTCTGGATTACTCCCCTCGGAGCAGCGGCCACACACACAGGGGAGGACGAGACTGGTGGTGGTGATCCAGGCGCCGCGCTGCCCACCTCTACCAACATAAAATTTACGACTTTAAGACTTTCTATAAATGCTACAAAGTTGATTTTAATAATTTACGAATTGTTGAGATTAGTGTGAGGGCCACATACGATCACAAGGAGGGTGAGGGAGGATACTGAAATAACATTATTCTCGATATTACAGAAACTCGTGTCAAACAATGCAGACTTAAACTACGCAAAGATATGATAAACTTACACTAATCCGAACTGTTTTTAATACTGAATGATAATCTAGGTATGATAAGAAAGATCCCCAAAGAGCAAAAAAAAAATCCCAGAGGTTAAATTATAGATAAGTAAAAATGATAGTGAAGGAAAAGGAAAAGCAAATCACATATCGCTGACAACCATTCACGGGAACGGACCATCCATCCCGAGTCAGAGGATTCAAACCCAGAATCAATCCCATACCCGAGGGAAACAAGCGAGCATCACCGCAGGCCGAGGGGGGATGAGATTGGCCAGTTTTGTTATGGTTATTCTTTTCTCTGTTTTCCATTAGAGTGCCATTATGAGGTCGTGTGCCAATCCCGACCAAGAAGATTAGGATTGTTATGGTGTGTTTTGGGTGCCCTATTCTCGGTCGGTAGGGGGACCCGGGGTTATGAGGGAGGGGAGAGAAGTGAATGTAGGGGGAGAGAAGTGAGAGAGAGAGAAGAGGGGGAAGACAGAGAGAGAGAGAGAGAGATGTAGGAGAGTAATACAAGAGGAGAAACCGTGAGGGAAAATCATTTTGTATGGTAATGCTGTACTGAGAGCTGATTTGTTGTGACTCGGGATGTGAAAAAGGTAGCAAGGAGTGGTGATTACATTACTTTGAGGGAGAGCTTGGAGGAGGACGAAGCGAAGAATGAGTCAGATCGAACCGGAAAAGAGAATAAGAATGATAAATAAATGAAGAGGTCGAGGAAATAATGGTGATGAAAGGAAATATATAATGGAAGAAGAGAACAAGAGAAAGAAGGAGGATTTAGAAAGTGGCTGGGAGGGAAATGTGGAATTGTGGAGAACGGTGAAAACACACAAGGGGGGGAGGGGAGGGATGAGCGTGAATCTTTTGGAATGCACCGCAGACCTGCTCCTCTTGCCTGTACAGTATAGTCTCCAACGAAATGATTTGTCAGGTGATAAAACAGAATGTTGACCGTCTTAATGTGACACTGATGCAGGTACTGGTGACATCTACAGTATATATACTCATAGTCAACACAGACACGCACGGAACAAAAATGAATAAAGTGACATGTGAAAAACTGACTACGACATTTTGATTTAATAATTTCCATATAAAAGTTTGAAACTGAATACGTAGTGAAAAGAATGGAGACATTTATATTATAAATCAACAAACGTTTGGATCATTTTGTGCAATAGATCTGTATCAAAATTAGAAAACAATTATTGTTAGTCAAATATACAGTACACATACAATATATATATATATATATATATATATATATATATATATATATATATATATATATATATATATATATATATATATATATATATATATATATATATATATATATATATATATATATATATATATATATATATATATATTCACAGACACAAGCACATATAGAGAGAGAGAAAGAGAGAGAGAGGAGCGAGGGAGAGAGATGGAATTCTGTTCTGGTATATTTTGATGGAGTGTTTTCGATTAAGCTAATACCAGGGGCGAGGGTCTGGTGCGCGCTGCGTGACGACTGGGTGACTTTTTCAGTGTGGCGAATTAGTTGATATGTGAGAATGATGGAGCCAATAAAAAATAACAAAGGCTTCAAAAACACCGGTTTAAAAGTTCATTCGAAATGCGTAATGTGTTTTATATATCTAAATATTGTTTTGAATGCGCTTTTTTGGGATATGGATGTGAATTTAAATAAACCCGGCCGGTAGAGAAAATTAAAAAAATATAGACATAAAAGTTTTTAGGTATTAAAATTGATGCTCTATAGAAACTGATAACTAACTTTGATTTTCCCTTAGATATCACATCACCTCCTGGCCATCGACCGGAAATGATATAAAAACAAGATCACCAGTCATCGGATTATTCATAGATGGTCGGCTCCATGAATATACTCACCAGTGCTAGCGAATTATCGACTGGTTACTGTTCCCCCTCGTAACACAGCGCATGCGACTCTCCCTTTTACTCCAGCAGGCTACAAGACCCAGACTGTGTGTGCCATTAAGAGCGAACGATAACAGGATTTATTTACTTTAATGATAAGGGTCATAGTGCGACGCCTGGGAAACCCAAAAAGGCTCACTACTTTCCCGCGCGGATAAACTGAGACTTGAAGTGCGGTCAGGGGCGAAACATGGCTTCCTACCGACGTCAACTTGTCATCCCTCATAGACGCAGAAATTTGTAAGCTCCGGTGGGTTTTACCGCTGGCTTTTGTGTTACCGGGAGGATCCTGCGACGCTGCGGAAAGCATTATTTATTCGGATGTGAGTATATATCAGGAGGTATAAAAGGAAGAATCCATCCGTGGCACTATTCTATGCAGAAGGAGCTGAAGACAAACTTCCTCAGACGACATGAATGGCAGTGGCACAATAAGGAATCATTTTTTGTGTCCCCATTCGCAGTACAAAGACGTTTTGCTTCAGAATATGTATGGTGGGAAGCAAGACGGGAACTATGGGCGGGGATTCTGGTGAGAGGGCTACTGATAAATTTGTTATTCTTGGGAGTTAAGAGTTCCCACGTGAACCCTTTAGGCTAGGCTGGTGGTGGTGCTGCTCTCACGACCTACTGTAGTCTCGAGGCTTTACTGCTGGCCACACCTACAACATTTATAACCCTGATACGGATATTGTTCTTGAACCTCATCTCACACTCAGCTTACTCCATTATATAACTCTATACCAACGTCAAAAAAGGAGAATATCTCCCAATATAACTAATTATAGTCATTTCTGCTTACTACCTCTGGAACCAGCACTACTAGCATTAATACTATCACCAGGTTATCAATATAATGACTACCATTACTCCTATTATTACTACTACTACTACCATTGCTACTACTGCTACCATCCCCACAAACACGATCAAGGAAATACATACCTGGATAGTATCTTGGAGACGCAGCCGTGGGAGACTCGAAGCTGGCGGGAGATGTCGCAGGGGCGGACACCGTTGTGGGCCAACTCCACGATCCTCTGGCGCACCATGTCTGGCAGCGGCCGCCCGTTCACGAACACACCGCCCAGCTGGTTCACACCGCCGTGACCTGTGGCAGAGATAAGAACGTTATGGTCTGGATTCAATAATATTCCTCCTGTAGATGATTGTCTGACCTGCACGGAGACATAAGGGTTGGGAATTGTGCTGCATCGAGATATGTTAATGGTGTCCTGGCTTGCTGAGTAACATGTATAGTATATTATGGTCAGACCTACATAGAGAAACGTGGATTATGGTCTGGGTTACATGCAGTGAGTACGTAGTATAGATGAGGTAAGCAAAACAGAGAAGGGAGATAGTATGAGCTTATGGCCCGTAGAAAGGAGGCGGTGGCTTGTGGACAGAGGACCGATAGAGAAAGGTGGGGAATGCAGGGGAACAAAGGTGTGGCCACCTTTTGGAGACGAAACTAGGGTCTGCAGGAGAAAAAATGATGGCAACGCTGTTTACTTCCATACCGGCATAACACGACGGAGTTACTACTAATACCTGAACACTCTATAGTGGTATTGTTGTGTCCATGAAAAGTGTTCTCCCTATAACATCTGATCTATATAGTTAGTGACACTCTAGCACCTCAAAGATACAGTTTTTTACAGTGTATCATACAAGGCCACATGTAATGAGTCTAATGCATTCATTAACAAAAGAAGAGATAATACGGTTTTTCAATATTCAGTGTCGGAGTAAACAAGACACAATTTTCCAGGGCGAAGTCGAGAGTTTGTGTGGGGCACGTGGCGTGGCTCCACCAACCTAACAGAAAAAATAATGAGGGTCGCCACAATAGGCTAGAGTGACCTTCTTCATAAACAGGGTATCAATCTCAAATCCGTCATTGTCAGGCACAACCGGACTCCATCGCGTATTGTATTGAGTCATTTATACGAGCATTACAAGGCGGTCTCGGATAATACACGTTAAAGTGAGCATTCGGGAGCCACTCACACGATTCCAGAAACGTTCGACACCACAACCGAATTTTCCGCTCGACTACCAAGGGTATTGTCACCCCGATTAAATAAATAAACGGATGAAACACTATGAAATGAAGCGGTAGTTTTCCAAACAGCGAGGTGAATAGTGAGTGTTCAGGGCAGCTGCGCTTCGTGGGCATTCACAGCGCAGGCCCGGCCGGGATGGGCAACCCCACCACCTCCCTCCACCCACTTCAGCGAAATAAGGACGGAATTTACTGAGCATTTCCCCGTTGGTATTCGAAGTCTGTGGTTGGCTTTTACTACACCACAACAAACTTCCGCACCTAACGTGGTGCGTTTTCCACAACTTTATACAACTATTTTATTAACTATTAATGGCTGTACTATGGGAAATTTGCCAGTTTACCAACAATCTAAAATATCGCTCAGAGCAACTTCATAAGTCGCTCGGGGTTGACTTTACAGAGGCAGTCTAGTCTTTCCATGCTTGTTTTTTTTTTCCTCTTTCTTCATTATCCCAACCTCAAGGGCTCTTGCGGAGGGCACATTACATGCTATATGATTCTTTATACAGACGTGACCCAGAGGCTTTTATCTCGTGCAGAAGGCGAGACCGATATGCCACTTGATACCCATGCTGTTGTAGAGGGGCAGGACACACTATACACAGGGTTCACACCTCCCGCTACCTCGCAGAACAGATCAAGATACTCATTAGGCCTCCCTCAGGCCTCCATGTTGATGGTCAAGCAAATGCAACAAAAATGGGTGATTGAAATGCAGGAACAAATAATAAATCAGAGTGTGGAGGTTGCATGTGCGGGTCGCTATAAGAGAGGAGGTGATACAGGGACCGGGGCAGCCTGGGAACCTGTAATGATGTATTGTTGCATGAGAGGTGCGACTCTGCTCTTATATTTTACAATAAAAGTGTATATGTAGCCGAGCTGTTTTACACATACCAATATGCTAGTTCAGAATTTCACTATGATTTAGAACATTGTTATTTCATGACAAATTTAATGGTGGATTTTCAAGCGTATCCACAAACCACAATAACACTGGAAATAAATACATTTAAAACAGGGCATCGCCAGGCCACGTGAATGGTGTCAATCAGGCCTGTGTCCAATCCAGGTGTCCTATGGTTCCTGCGCCCCTGTGCTCCCCCCCTCTCTCTCTCTCTCCATACCCCAACCAGACCCAGAATGTTACCCCCCTATCCCCCAGCGGGAGACTCACCGCATGGGTCCCCGCCCTGTGCGGTGCTCAATACCAAAGGGAATAACGTTATGATACTGCGGCGTCGGTCACTTCTAATAATAAACCCCAAGAGTCGGCCAGCTGGCTTGTTTACTGAGAGGCGGCGCTCTTAATTCCTCATTACCATGGTTGATCTGAGGCGCCTCACTCGTATTTCCACCCAATCCTTCCATCACCCTAGTCTGTCAAGATATTAATTATGCATACACACTCATGTCGCTCATAAGATTACAAAGAGATTGGTAGATAAACCTTTCAAAACATATGTTCTACACACTTCCGCACCTGTCAGAGGGTCTCTCGAGTGTCATCTGTTTGTGTTAGATCAGATAAGTGGATTTGGGGCCGAATAAGTGGCTGGGGGATCAGATAAGAGGCCATAAGTGGGTGTTGATTCGTGTATCAGAGGGAGGGGAATCTCCAGTTTGTGTACAGGACGAGAAGAATGACGGCTTTGTAACTAGGTACTGAGTTGTCGATCATGAAGGTTGTATTAGAGAGTTGTAGCCTGGTGAGGGTTAAGCTTATTGCAGTCAGGGTTGTGAGTTATAATTGTAATTTAACTGTAATAGATGTTCATAATTTGTAATTAGAATTTATTCGCATAACAAATTCTATCCAATATTTCGTTCTTTCAGATTTTTTCACTCATAACGGATATTTAGACGCTACCACAGTGAACTATATTGTATGTTATAATATATTTAATTAGAGCAAAAGAGTGAAGTAATGTGACAAGGGGAAGGAATGTAAACAGACGAGAATAACACACTAAGATGATATAATTGGAAAAAAAAACAAGAGAAAACAAGAATGGGGGAATGAAAGGGTTAGAAAGAGGGCATAAGTGGATAATGATCTACAATAACTGAAGGATAGAGGGAGAGAGAGATGAAGAGGAGGAGTGAGGGAATGGGAGGGAGGGAGGGAGCGAGGGAGGGTGAGGGAATGGAATGGGAAGGACGGTGGTAGGGAGGTCGAGAGAGAGGGAAAGGGAGGGAGGGAGGGAGGGAGGGAGAGCAGTAATCCGTCAGTTTTGCGAGCTCTTGTTTCTCTGATAAGCCCCTGGAGGGTGCCGACGATGGCCCATTATTATCAATTGTTTGATTGGATTAACAGCACGAGCGGCTGTCATCTGTCGGAGGAGTGCTGCTGACGATAACTCCAAGCTATTGTGGTGGTTAGTGGGTGGTGTGGTGGTTAGTGGTGTGGGTGGTGTGGTGGTGGTGGTGGGTGGTGTGTGGTGGGTGGTGGTGTGGTGTGGTGTGGTGGTTAGTGGTGGTGGTGTGGTGGGTGGTGTGGTGGTGGTGTGTGTGGTGTGGTGGTGGTGTGGTGTGGTGTGGTGGTTAGTGGGTGTGGTGTGGTGGTTAGTGGTGGTGGTGTGGGTGGAGTGGGTGGTGTGGTGGTGTGTGGGTGGTGTGGTGGTGGTGTGGTGGTTAGTGTGGGTGTGGGTGGTTAGGTGGGTGGTGTGGTGTGGTGGTGGGTGGTGTGGTGGTTAGTGGGTGTGGTGGTTAGTGGTGTGGTGTGGGTGGTGTGGTGTGGGTGGTGTGGTGGTTGGTGGGTGGTGTGTGTGGTTAGTGGGTGGTGGTGGTGGTTAGTGGGTGGTGTGGTGGTTAGTGGGTGGTGTGGTGGATAGCGGGTGGTGTGGTGGATAGTGGGTGGTGTGGTGGTTAATGGGTGGTGTGGTGGGTGGTGTGGTAGTGGGTGGTGTGGTGACTAGTAGGAGGTGTGGTGTGGTGGGTGGTGTGATGGCTAATAGGAGGTTAGCTAGTAAGTGGGTGGTGTGGTAGTTATTAGGTGGTGTTGTAATTAGCGTGGGTAGTAATGGTAGTCAGTGGGGAGTGTAGCTGTTAATGGGTAGTTTGGGTACTTAATGACTGATGTGATAGTTAGTGGATAACGAGGTAGTTATTGAGTGATCCTGCAGTTTGGGATAAGTGTGTTATCTGAGTGCCAGTGCTACTTATACAAACCCAACACTTAATAGACGTGATGTGTAGGCAATAAAACAGGTGGCGGAACATGATAACATCCAACAGGTTTATAATGAGTGTCGGAAGAAAAAAAGTTCCTATTAACAACTAGATTTTGTAATTTTTCCAGGTTACAGTATGAAGATTATGTAGTGAGTGTGGTTGTTTGTGGTTAGTGTGGCGAGAGGGGTGGTTGTGTGGTTGTTTGTGGTTAGTGTGGCGAGAGGGGTGGTTGTGTGGTTGTTTGTGGTTAGTGTGGCGAGAGGGGTGGTTGTGTGTTTGTCTGAGGCAATGTTCGTTCGACATAAAAAAATCTCACGAAATTCAAGACTCATTACTATACAATAAATAAAGACATTATAATCAATTGCAGTCTGTCAACGCAATGCGGGATCTCTAAAAAGTGTTGGATGAAAGGGTGGGTTTTGGAGTCTGGGTGTAGGGGAGGTGGTGGTGGGGGAGAAGGGGGCGTGGCACGTGCTGGCCCTTCAGATGGTGGCGATACGGGAGCCCCAGAGGGCGTCAGGTCCCGCTGTGCTCGTGCCCACCGCGGCATATGGGTAACAGAGGCGATAACACGGATTAATTGCAACTCAAACACTCCTTAATTTGCGTTTATACGAGTACATGTTACAACAGTGTCAGTGGCGTTATTCCCTCGTAAAATACCTCACAGGCGGAAAGATTATGATACGTAATTGTGGATTTATTTGTTCGTATAAGTTGCGGAAGTCATGAAACACACTACTTGTGGTTCTAAACAAACTTGTGGTCACGGAAAACACGAAACGACTTCACCCTCGGTGACCTGTGACCACGGCAGAGCTGTGAATAGCCTTCATTACTGGTGAGACCGCCCACAGGGGTCACAAGTCGGCGCTCTGGGGGTCAACTGACCGTCAGTATTGTCCCAACAACTGGCCACGCGTCCTGACCTACCACACGCCAATAATGTCCTCTTCAATTTTTAACTTTATATCTAAATAAGTTCCACACAGTTTACCAATTGACGGACTTTTCCATCTGATTAATTAACACATCACGAATGCTTTTAGTTACAGAAGGTTCAGTGCTAGAGAGACAGGAATCTGGAATGTGTGTGTTGACGTGTGGAATCCTGTAACAATGGTGAAGTGTGGCACGTGGCTGTGGCCAGGAGCTGTGGTGGTCTGCTCTCTGACCTCTGGTGGTGGTGGTGTGGCCTCCCACAAGCCTTGGTGGTCACATGAGGTTGGGAACAAAGTCCTACTCGTAAGAGGAGTAAGACGAGGAAATGCTTGGAAGGCGACGTAAGATCTTTCCTGTCTTTTTTAAGTCGACATATTGTTAACATTATTTTAAAATCTCTGAGAAATTGTTTCATATTGTACATGTTTCCCAGCGACTCACCAACACTCCCATAACAAATAAGCCTCCAAGGATAATCTGGCGGCCACGGTAGAGGTTTATGGGCGTAGCACAAATAACCATAAACTCAGCCATTACACACCAGCGCCTCTACGGCCACAAGTTGACCAATGATCTCTCGGTCAATCTTAAGAGCGAGGACAGGGACACAAGCCCAATTATCCGTCACTTCCTCGGCCACGTTTTGAGAGAGAATGACATAATTTTTTCCCGATATGTGGTCATTGTTTCCATTTCCCCTCGGTCCCGTTGGCCATTCCGAGGGGACAATGGGATACATTAAAAGACACATCATGGCCGACTTGGAGTTCCTGGGCACGCTAGTTATCCTTAGGTTATTGTTGTCACATTTTCGGATTTCCCGTCGGTCCTCCCAGGCCTTTCTCCGGCGGTCGGGAAGGAGGGAGAGAAGGGGGAAGGAGAGAGAGAGGGAGGGAGGGAGAGGGGGGAGCGAAAGGCCAGATTGTTGACATATAAGGCAGAGTTTTGACGTCTTACTTGCGGCCTCTCCAGTGAACTCGTTATAATGTAAGACAAACTCCCTCTTTTGTCAGTATTTATTA
>NW_024754528.1:2864455-3001955 GCF_018991925.1 Homarus americanus
CCGAGGCTTGAACTTGACTGACGGAAAAGAAGTGTAGTACAAAAAAAAGAAGAATAATCAGTTAAATCGCCTAGATGGTTAGATAAACAAGGTAATTTACCCAGATGTAGCAAGCGGTTCTGAAGACCCCACAAATACTGGTAGCTGTTGAGGTAGACGGGCATCAGATCCATGGAGGAGGAAGAGGAGGTTGGGCTGGGCTGGAGATATTCCCTCGAAGTAGCTTTTTGAACTAAGTTTTGAGTCGGGTTGTGTAGTTCGGTCTGTGATGATTGGACGACTAATAATCCTCCTGGTGACTGGATGATGGTGACACGAGTGATATATTTATACTAATTTCTATGACTCGAGTGGCAGAGTGGTCATCAATAAGTCCTTTGATAGTATTAAAGTGACCACAGATATGCGGGTTAATTCTCAATTGGCAGATAACGCTACGCAGAATTTAAGGGTAAGAATACATGTCTTTTTTTCTCTCTTCAAGTATCACATCAGCGTTTGACGAGATTTAGTTACTTATGTTAACTGTTTATGATAAGTGAAGGGATGACCGCAGCGTGAACCTCTGAGCTGCTCTGAGTCTATAATATCCCAATTAAATGGTCAGGTCCGGGAGCTTCAGTCGATGATGTCCGGCTTTGGGTATAATCCCAGCGGTCTATTGGGGAGGAATTACCCCGGATTAACTTGGTCCACTACAAGCTTACCATACGATTAATCACAATCCCGGGATTTGCGAGCACAAACTAATGGGTGATGATCACCAACGGGGTCGAAGGGGTAGGAGAGATTAAGCAAACTCTCCAAATCAGTGGAAGTATGGAAGGCTGGATGGGATATTTAACACTGGAACTGTGGGGGATTAACCAGATTTTGTTCGTTGATTTTCTTAATCCCGAGGCTGTATCGTGATCCGACGATGTCTTGGACGGGGAGATCCTTCACTAGCTCTATCCTATGAGACACTAACTCCTCTCAGCACCTCTTCTATCCTTCCTGTAAATTGGAAAATGTACCAAAAACTTTCCCTGTGCTGAAGGGACTGTTCAGGGGAAGACTAACGAGAGATTTCTTGTGTTGTTCTTGAAATGCAATTTGTAGTTTTTCTTATTTTTTTTTCTAAGGGAATTCGCATTCAGCATTGGACACTCGACGTTAGCACTTTTTTGTGTTTGACCGTAAGGCAGTTTTGCCGTGGACAGTCTGAAACACCACACTGGCTGATTTACATGTCTCTTGGTTTGCTCCAAATCGTATATTTCCGATATGAGTGCTTCCTCATATATCTAAATGATGCAGCCACCGACGAGTCACAAGGGTTAGTGGGCAGGACGCGAGCCAACCCACGACTGAAGAATGTCGTAATGAGGTAACAACTTTATCGGTGGAAGGACCCAATTAACGTTAATACCAATTAGTCCATCTACCGACGGCCACCCTGCTAGCGCCCACACCGCGTCTAGGGGGGCAGCAGGCGAGTCGAGGGGGAGGGGGGCAGCCTCCAGAGCCCACCATGGGGATAACCAGATTCTAGTGAGGACTTCTGTAAGCGACTGGTTCTCCCCCCAAGGGAATTTTACTTCAGACGAACTGTAAAACAAAGCTCGAAAAATTGTAGATACGATTACTGTTGGATTTTTACAAGAGTTGGGTTTGTGGCAGCGCAGAATATAAATTACTTTGTTGGAGGGAGGAGGGGAGGGAGCCAGGGAATGGGAGAGGAGGGAGGGGGGTAAATTTATTATAGCGATGCATCTAGCACTCGTAAATATGGAAGGGGGGGGGGTGTATGAGGCTCACCATCCTTGTCTTAGTTAAAACAATTAACCTGAGTTGTTACCAGAGCAAAATGGAGTTTATCTTTATATACCTGTTGTTGTTGTTTGTGGTAAATAATTAATGTCAATTTTTGTACAGAGAATAGATAAAATTTTCTTGACGGACGAGGCCGGGGGGGGGGGATTTATCTCGTGTTTACATTCGTTCAGGAGCCAAACTAAAGCTGGGACTCTCCTCAGGCTATCCAGCGACGACAAACAATTAGTTCTCCATTAGAGGCTGACCTACCAGCTTGCGGGAGAGCCTGTCCTGCCATGCCCCGGTATACGGACACATAGTTGACATGGACACCAAACTTATCACACACGAAGTCACGGACACAACACTTATACGAACTAGAATAATAATGGACACTGCAAGTTCTTGATCAAAAACACATTTCTAAAAATCTGGTTACAGATACTAAAATTAGCTGATAAAGATAACTACGGACACCAAACTTGACTACGGTGTGAGATGCAAGGACATCCCATTTGGCTATGGTCATAGAACCAGAAACATCTCAGATCTCCGGACCTCACCCTTAACCATAATCACAGACATACGGACACTGCACTAAGCTCGTGACGTATAGGTGGGGACATCATTTGTAACTAAGGACGGCGACCAGTAAGTTTCATACTTATCAATGGACACGGTGGCGTGGTATACACACCTGACAACGTACATTTTCAAGGACAAAACACGAATACAGTCACATCTATGTGCGTTGCACATCTCCTGAATACAGATCACTGCATAATGTAATCATGAAAAAAAATTCATATATACATAAATACATGTTTTTAGAATAATCGTGCACACACACACACACTCATCAGCAAAAAATACATTTGATCGTACACAGAAGTTGCATAGTTGCAAGTATTGTCCATACAAATGTATTGCTCATTTATAAGTGAACATACACACAGACACTAATCATACACACAAACTATTATTTTAAATCCAACAGAAACACGTACACATTTTCTTGTCCTTGAATCACACACACACACACACACACACACACCATATGTGCAGATAAACCTCTCCTTGAATGGTAAAGCTCAATGCATACATATAATCTCAAATGATTATTTGGTTGTCACTTAAGCTTCTTCCACACGGACATACATACACACACTCTGATTCTTACACAACAAACATTACCATACACGCACACAGTGTCCTACAGTGATAACAAGAATTAATGTACACACTCTGTTCCTTAAGATGTCACGCACACACACATACTGTTTACTGCATAGGAAATATTATCGATGAAACACTGTATCTTTTTAGTACAAAACACACACACACACACACACTTACACATACACTTCGTCTATAAAAGCAAATAATTTACGTATACACACACACACACACACACACGCTTCACTATAATAACAAACATTAACTTACACTAACACACCATTTTGCTGAGACCCTTAATAAGGTCATACGTTTACACGCGGTTTATCTTCCTATGATAGTACATATTAGCGTTGACTCGACTCTTGAGCCATCTTCCCATGATAACAAACATAACACACACTGATAACAACAATTATTAACGTACACACAAACAAACATAATATTCCCTCACAATAACAACAAGGTGTGACCTTAGACAAGTAACCACATACACGCTCGTCTCCGCGGTGAGGGAGACTGTAGCTCCTACAGAGGACAGACAGACATGCAGACACCCACCACTCCACACACATGGGAAAAATTATAAACACACGAAAAATCTCCCCTACAAATATGCATGGACGTGGCCTGCCTGAAAAACGAGTCAAAACTGCATAGCTTTGGTTTTGTGTTGTAAAGGAAGTATTTAAAAAAAATCGTCGCACGTATGTAATATTGTTTTTGTGATTTGTGCTCCGTCGACTCTATAATTTTTTGGTGTACACACACACACACACACACACATACATATATATATATATATATATATATATATATATATATATATATATATATATATATATATATATATATATATATATATATATATATATATATTTGCTGTTGTTGTATATATGATTGTAAATCAAAATATCTTATTGTTATATTCACATCACTATTAAATACATTGATTCGTTTAACATTTAACAGTACTTGTGTTACTTCATATGCTGTATAACTAATTAATGTCTTTAAATACAACGGTGACACGTGTACAGAACTTACTGACAGAATTTTTGTGAAAGATTGTACAGGTTCTCGCGAGAACCTTAACTAAACATATTATACAAACACACACACATATTATATATATATATATATATATATATATATATATATATATATATATATATATATATATATATATATATATATATATATATATATATATATATATATATATATATATATATATATATATAAACACTCACATTAAACTAGCCCAAAAGAGGTTCACCCCTGTAATTATAGTATTGTTGTCTCTTTGAATAATTTCTACACTGATGACGGCAATTAACAATTAAGGTAAGTAACCTTTATCCTCACTTTTGATAGCTGTCGATATATATTTGTTCAGTATATTTTGACAGCGTAGTTTAGAAACATGTATTACTAGTAAAATAAACACTTGGGCAATGATTTGATTTCTGCAGTACCGTGAAGCTCCCCGCCCAGCCCTCCCGCCCGACAACTGGACTTACTCTTACAAGTATAATATTCCATCATGTTCTGGTTGTAGCGGTAGGCGGTGGTCAGGTCCATGGCGGCTGACGGGGGCCGTAGCCCGAACAGCCCGAAATTGGAGTGATCCAGCTTGGCGGCGGTGAAAGGGTCGACCAAGCCGGAGAGGGAGAGAAGCGCCGTTGATGGTGGCGCTGTAGGGGAACCCGGAGACCCTGGCGACTCCACTCCGGCAGGGAGGTAGGGGTCAGCGTGACACAGAAGGGAGCGGGGCACTGGCACGGGACTGGCGCCGCTGCCCGCTACTTCCCCGCGGCACTTTTAGGTGTCCCCGACGGCGGGTATATCCACGGTACTCCGGCGGTGGTGTTGGGGCACGACACTGCACGGTAACTGGAGCGGTACACGGGTAACTGTGGGTAACGAGCGACACACGCGGCCACACTGTCACCGTCACGCTCGCTGGCCCTGGCCTCAGCACCGCGCTGCCTCCGATGTTAGCACTAGTCAAGCTTGACCAACTGTGTCGTCCTTATTTGAATATCTTTCCCGCTAAATCACGGTTTCCAGTCGGTGTTGGGCGATTCAGCTGGGATAATTGAGTGTGGCTGGTGGGAGTGGCGCGGACCAATGGGCGAGCAGCATGATCCTGGGGACCCGCCCCCCGCGCCCTTCGCCCCCCAGCCTCGCCCACCATTGGCTCCTGATGCCTGACGTCATCCCACGTGACCGCCCGGGGCGGGAATCAAGTGTCGCCTGGCGGCCCACCATCCCGTAGTCATGGTAACCAGGGCCAGATATGGCACCGCGCGGGCGGGCCAGAGGCACTGTGTGAGTGCCACCCCGCCCCCGACGGCCGCCTCAGCTACCGCTGCCGCCGACACTCCCCGCGCCGTCGCCTATCACACGCCGCGGCCGCCGCCTCCGCTGGTGGCCACCGTGACTCTTGGTCACGACCTGGCAGATACCGTGACACTGAGCATCCGTGGGCGGCCACCACGCCCTCTGCCCACCCACCTGGCTCATCCTGGACCTTTCATCTCACCCACATTTATCCTAGGACACCCGCACCATCTCCAACCTCGTCGCAGGATACCCACAACTCCCGCACTCATCTCTGCACACCCAACTCAACTACACGGACACACACATACACACACACATGTTCACATACACACACACAAACACACACACACACACACACACACACACACACACACACACACACACACATGTTCTCACACACACACACAAATGCTCACACACATACATAAACAAACAAACTCACACAACACGTCTACAATATAGTACCACACACACACACACACACACACACACACACACACACCGCGCTCATACTAGCGCATACACATACGCCACGCCCACACTAACCCACACACAACGCCCACGATATCACACGCACTACAATACACATTTCGCCCACGTTACCGTACACACACACACACACACACACACACACATATCATACAAGCCACGCCCACACTACCACACACACATACACACACACACACTCACACACTATCAGACACACCTCGCCCACGTTACCACACACACATTAGTATGCCTGGACCACCACACATATCAGCACAGCCAAGCTACCAATTATACGAGCATGTCCACCCTACCACCCACCGACTCCACAATACCACACTACCTTCCCTGGACAACCACGCCTACCAACACACCACGACGTTCACACATCCAATTTCACTACCAACGACGCCTCCACACCCACGTTACCACACACACACACTCACACACACACCATAACCTTGCCATCCCACGCCAAATCCATACCAGTAAACACATCACGCCTATGTAACACGTGTGCACTAGTATACACCCACTATCCAAAAGCTACCGCACATCACGCCCATGGCCTCTACGCCCCCCTCCTCAAGCCACTACACAACACTCCAGTACAGTACACGCCCCACCACGCCCTCACCGAGGCAAGATCCTCACGTTGCGTCAGTGTAGGACTCTGGCCGCGGGATTATACTTTCGAATTAGGTTTTTTAATAACTCCTTTCACGGGACACAGTGAACCTTGTATACTGAAGATAAAGCTGTTGTGGGCGTCTAGTATCTTACCTTACGGGCAAAGGGTTGGACTTAATCTTTCCACGTTAATAGCAGCCTTCAATACCATGATGAAAACTCTATGACGGTGAAACTGCTCGAGAAAACCGTGATTGAGAATGAAGTGTGGCGGGTGTGAGCTAAATACCATTAGCTCAGGAACACCAGGCTTCTCTTTCACTACAAAACACTCATCATCTTCACATATACATCTCCTCTGTGGTGATCAGCGGCCGCCGAGCCTCCACGGCAATATTCTTGTTAGGCAAGATGTACTCGGGAATACAAATAACCATTTGGGCCACTCGTAGCGTCTCGGGCACCCGCCGCAGCCTTACCTGGTGCTCCCCCATGAGGTGGTAGGGAGCACTGGGGGAATGTGAGTGTGGCGGAGGAAGGGAAGCTGGGGGGGGGGGAGGCAAAGGAAGGCTATCTTTGAGAGAGGGAAGGGAGGGGTACGTATAATATGATATCAAGAAACATATCACTAATTTACTGTCTACGAGGAAGTGAGCGCTGCTTTTCCAGTTCACCCTCAGTGTTACTTGTGGTATAGTTAAGAAGTAAAGCTACGTGAAGAATTCTAATTAAGAGTTATGAAAACCTTGTGATCGACAACAAGGACTGTAAAATGCACACATAATTTTTATGGTATTTTTACATGGGGGCAAATTGGTCCACCCGAGCCTGGAATGGCCCTCTTCTTATTCAAGCCCTAAACACACCATGTCCACGGCGGCATAGCAAGCAGGGGGTTCAAAGGCGGCGAGGGATCCAGGGGGACGAAGGCAAGGGCGTGCCATCTAACAGCACCCCATAAGGCCCTTTTTTATGTCAAGATCAAGGGGTGATAAGCGTAACTTGAGAGTGTGTGATAGAACTGTCATGACCCGGCCGCTGTTCCGGACCTCTAGAGGGAGATGGGTTTGCCAAAGGTCCCGCTCCGCATAACTTAGTCCAGCCTAAGTAATGCGTAATTAATTCCTGTAATTATCCTACCTACTGAGGACAGCTCCTGCAAGGCGATGCACCTCGCCAGAGAGAAAAGGAGGAAGAGGAGGAGGACTAGGCAAGGGAGACTAATTTTGGCCGACAAAATTTAAACTAGATTCTTTTAATTTCGATTTTTCTTGAGTTCCCATTTCGTAGAATAATGTTACATATCAAGTACGGGAATGCCCATATTAGCTATAAAATTAACCTTCCCAGCTCCCAACATTTACCTCCTAAATCCACTGATAGATTTGGTATAGATTTGGGAGATGTATTTTTTGAGCGTTAACCATGAACTTACGCCTATTGATTCTCTGCGCTTTTAACTATATTCTTGTTTAGTATCTTTACATAGGGCGAGTTAAGTTCACAGGGAAGTTTTTCCAGCCAAAGTTTATTTAGCTGCAACGGGTGGTGGATATAACACAATTATATTCATTTAATGATACACCGCGATACAAGTGGGTCAGGATTACACGATACAATGATAATTCTCTCAGTTAGTTCACTAATACGATGGAGGTGTTATGTTATGGTCATTAAGAGAAGGTATAAGTCCTCGTGACGGGAGATTTAAGAGAGAAAAGCAAAGAGTTTATGAATAGGTCAACCAGTGAAAGAATTTGGAACCCTCGAAACCATTCTGAATGACATCAAGTACTACATTCAACGATCTTCTTTTGTTAAGTTCTACTGATCCTCTTAACGGGATGTTCTTATATTTTCCTTCCTCCGATACTCTCTAAGTCTCTTTATAATAACAAGGATGGCAGAGGTGAAAAATGGACCCTGGTTTATTAAGGGTAACAAATCTATTGAGAGATCGAACACGCTGTGATAACAAAGCCGAGGAAAATGGGAATAAACGCCTTGCTGGCAACTCGCTAATCCCGTAGAATGGCCATATTTGAGTATAGTTGAGCGACTCTCAATGGGGAAATAGTTGACCTGACGAAGTCAAGAGTTTTGATAACTTCATGGTGGATTTTCCGACGGACAGAGAGCGGAGATTAAAGGGATAAAACCTAACCTAACATAATCATGACAATTATGATAGAGAACAACGCGCTCCTACGAGGTTCCTAAACAAATCAACTCTTGGCCTGATGTAGAGTAAATCACACTCTTATTTTGCTACTATCAGCTGGAGTCTTTGCAATGATGTTCCAGTTATTCCAGGACACCATCTGGAATCACATATCAGGAGGCAATCCCTAAGGCCCGTCTGGAACATATGTCACCTTCTGCTGTGTGTTGTGTTTGTGTTGCTGCTGCCACTGCGCCTCCCCGATACTGTTGCCAACTACCACTCGTGAAAATACTTTTAAATCCCATGGGACTTTTTTTTTTCGTTCGTGTTTTACGGTGTATTTGTTTTTATTTGATTGGGTGTATTAAAGGGTATTTTGTGGACTGAAGATGAGGACTATTATAAAGGTGTAATGTGTATAATACTGGTTACTATTTCATCACAGAGACATCCCAATGTTTACGTTGATGAAAATATACATAAATATGCATAATATAAAATTGAAGTTAAAATTAATATTAATACACACAATCCCAGGGAAAAGAACAAAGAAACATACAAACATAGCCAGGGATACATACACATGCACGCACACAAAGACATACATGCGCGTACACACACACACACACACACACACACACACACACACACACACACACACACACACACACAAAACCTCCGGAAAGGTATCACCCAAAAAGTTACTCGGTCTTGGAGAGGTGGAGAGCGTGGGGGAACTGAGAGAGGAAAGAGAAAGGGTAATGTGGAGGGAGGGAGAGCGAGCGAGCGAGGGGAGAGGAGAGAGTGAATGATAGTGAGAGAGGATGTGTGAGTGGTTGAGAGAGTGAGGAGTGTGTAGAGGCAGTGGGAGAGGAGGGAAGAGATTGAGGGAATGAGAGGAAGCAAAAAGGAAGGGAACGTGAATGGAAAGAAAGGAATTCATTAAAGGATGATGGGAATAGGAAGGTTGAAGGAGAGGGAGAGAGAGAAAGGAAAATGTAAGGACAGTGAGTTAGTTTACAAGTTTAATAAAATGATAAATAATCAATAAAGAACCAGAAATACTGCTCGGCTGTATCAATATAGCGTTTTACTTGTACGTTCATCTTGGTGGGTGAGAAAAAAAAAGAGACTTCATCTTTCCAGCGTGTCCAGGCCGGCCAGACAAGGCCGATATGAAACAACAGGCCACAAGAAGCGTGCCATTAATTTTATTAGTCTGACATTTTGGGTAAATCTTTTTCCTTACGTTTTCCCTTCAGAATAATGTGGTCTTAAGGCGGAACGGCAACGCGAACGAATTATAAAACGAGACAGCCTCCAGATCCGTTACGGCGGTGTTGGCCTCGGCTTAGGTTAAGGCGGAGTGGCTTCGTGCCTCGGCTCCTCCCTGGCTGAGGTTACGGACGCTTCCACTAATTAAAGTTTGCGACACGTTTTTGACTTTGGAGTTTTCTGGTGGCGTCACTGGGCTGGTTCACGCCATTTGCTGCCATCGTGGTGTGGCAGCGGCACCTTCCAGGGACGGGCACCGCCTCCTTCAGGGGCCCACTGCCCGGCACTATTCTCCGGGAGTATGTTTTTATGGTGACCAATAGAGAAAGGTTATGGTTCCCAGATATCTTCCTCTGGTACTTTGGGTTATATATATATATATATATATATATATATATATATATATATATATATATATATATATATATATATATATATATATATATATATATATATATATATATATATATATATATAGATTTTCAGATTCATTCATACAAACATACACAACACGAGGCATGACGACCTCCACGCTACATGTTGGCCGAACAGCGTCTCCGGCCGGAGGTGCCACGTCTCCAGCAGCGCCGCCGCCAGCAGTATCAAGCACACGATGAGCACGATGGCGCAGTGTTGGGCAAAACCAGAGGATTATGGGTAAAAATGGTTTCCTCCTGGTGTTTCACGCTTGCCGGAGCGGAGCCGACGCGCAGGACGTGTTGGAAATTGTGAGAGACTTGCCCATTTTCAAAGTTTGAGGGGCGGGAGCCATCTAGCGGGGAGGGAGGGTGTATTAGGGCGCCAGGGGTCGTCGCCCGTGGGGAACGACCCGGCCCGATAACCACACTATATAACCAAGGTAAGCTGGGGAGGGGGAGGGAGGGGAGGGGAGGGGAGGGGTGCAGTGGTGGGGTGGTGCATTGCTTGGGCGGTGTTAGGATGGTGCTCAGGGAATGTTCGGTTGTTGTACCGAGGAGCTTCACTGTATGAGACTGTGGTGTTGATTTAGAAATACAAGAGTGATTATCTTCGCTCATCAGTTTAATGCAATCACGATCTGAGTGTACAAGAGGTTTATGAGTGTACAAGCGATGATCCCGTGTCATGGGTGTACATGAAAGAGGTAACATTAAGTAAAGAGAGCCATAAAGAGTAGAGAATTTGGGTTACAAGGTCAACAAACTGAAGCTGATATCTTGTCGAGTGCATCAATGATCAGGACACTCTTGGCATACAGAATGAGGCTCCTCAAGCAGAGCAGAGGTGGACAGTCACCCAGAGAGATGACCTCGTGTCTGCTGTGTAGATGTCCTTGAATGGTCGCCTGTGAGTTCCCCGAGAGTCTTCCCCTGGTATCTTAGGTAGATGTTCCAAGGGAGTTTTTAAGGGCTTCCCCAGAGAGCTCCTCCAGTAGAACCTTTTGTATCCCTTAACCTACACGCACTAGGTCACAACTTCTATCATATTCTTCGTTAATGAGCACTCACCCACCCTCCCATCGGCTAAGGCCTCCCCCTGTTTCTGCCTCGGAAAAAAAAATTACGTTCATTGAAGTATAGTTTGCAATGTGTAAACTTTGCCTTCCGGCCGACGGCAGTGCAATCCCCGAATGAGAATTATATGATTTGTGAAATAGGACAGACGAGTTTTAGTGGCGAGTTTTATTAGCGTTTTCATGGTGGAGGTTTAGACTAGGACGCAGAGGTTTTAGCCAGCGGGCGGAAATGGTGGTGGGAAATTTCTTGGATGGGAGTCATGGTGGCTTGATCCCACTTTTCCAAAAATCTGGGATCTGGTACAAAAGTCTGGTCTAAGAACGACTTCCTGTCGGATTAGATCAACAAATACGGATTATTGTGAGGGGGAATTATGTGACTACTAGTCATAAGAGACAAGAATAAAATAAATGTCGGTAATAACTGATACAATTTTCCTTCCTAAGAACTCAAAACTTTTAGATAATATCCACAGTGCATTACTAACACAAGAAGCATACCAAGAGCCAGCAGCAGATCAGGGCGAAGATCGAAATTTATCATCAAATTCATCAATCATCATAAAGAACATCAGAGGGATTCTAAAACAGAGGACTTGGTTGGGTGACACTCCAAGGACACCAGAGGACTTGGTTGGGTGACACTCCAAGGGCACAGTATAACAATTGTACTAATATATCCTTAAAGAATCACATCTACTAAAGGATTATACAGCATTCGCAAACACTAGCTAAGTGTAGGGGAGGTGTGTTTACCAAGTGTAGAGGTATCCCACTGCATTCACAATCCCAGCACTCCACTTCCTCACAAAATATAACTTTTTTTTCCTCGAGAGAGGGGGCTTTGTGCTCTCTCTGCCTCCTCCATTCCCTTACCCTTTCCAGCTCTACTCCTGACTACATCTGAGCCACGACAACTTTAAAAATTGATACAGAACATAAACAAACATAATGCATTAAAATGGAGATATAAAATACATTTAAACCCCACTAAACAATATCAATCTTGTGCCTGAAAACTCTACGTTAACCTACACCTATATTGTGTTGAAGAGGTAAGAGAAGCCTCCAAGACAACGTCCTCACCCACACACTCACATCCTTACACTAGACCATTATTATTCCATCCAAGGGAAGTGAAAAATCCACGGCCCGGGGGTTAGGCCGTTTGTGGCTTGACAGGCAGAACGTAGAGCCTACACAATGGTCCATCTAGGGAGAAGTGGGCCATCTATGGGGTACTGGGCCGTCTTAGAGAGGAGAGGGCCATTTAGGGGTGCTGGGCTGTCTAGGAAGGGGAGGACCATTTAGGGATACTGGACCGTCTCGGAGTAAAGGGCCATTTAGGGAGAACAGGGCCGTCGAAGGAATAGATGAATCTCTAGGAGGAAGATAAAAGGGCAACCAGAAGGAGGGAGACATGAGGGCCACCTATGCTGTAGAAGGGACTAATTATAGGGTAGAGAACCACCTAAAAGGCACTGGACCATCAAGGGAATAAACGGCCTTATAATTATAGACTCTAAGGCATAAGTCAAGAAGGTGTCTCACCACAGAGAAACATGTTGGTTTATTTCCATGACCGTGGGTGTGGCATAGTGTAGACTGGTGACGTGGAGGTAAGAATGTTTGTTATTATGTGATATCTGGAAGACTCTTTAGTGTGTAAGTTTGTAAGATCAATGAGATGAGGAGAAGCTGTTTATATCAGAGTGTTGGGGAGGCGTGGCTGGTTATACAAGGTCGGTCAGTTACACAAAAGGATGGTGTGTTGTTCTTTTGTACACATCGTGAGGGTGTTGCGTACTGGACTGTAGAGGTGTGTGTGTGTGTGTGTAAGTATGAGAGAGAGAGAGAGAGAGAGAGAGAGAGACATATGCTGCTCTACAAACATGAAGGTGAGGGTGTGGGGCGTACCGTTATATAAGACGGGTTTCATTCGTATTTATATACAAGTGTTGTGATGTAGTGTGTGTGTGTGTGTGTGTGTGTGTGTGTGTGTGTGTGTGTGTGTGTGTGTGTGTAGAGAATAAGAAATAGTAAAGAAAAAATCTAAAGAATGAATAGACTCATAAAACATATAAACAAGTGATTAAATACTAAGATAGATATAAACAGATAAAAAACATGCGAAACAATAACAAATAAACAAAAGTAATCAAGTTCCTGACTGAGGGAGAAGAGAAAAACACAAGATAGGTATGAGAGAATGAGGTCACCATCCCTCTCGGTGCTGGAACACGATGGGCGGTGTAAGATTATTATTAAACAGGAAACACTCGTCGTCGTGGCTGAGAAGAAGTGAACACAACTGGAAGTGAGTGACATGCACGAGGGAACACGCGAGGTTGGAGGAGCAGGAGGAGGAAAGATGCAGCCCACACCTACTTCACTCAGTCCCTCCCTCCCTCTCTCCCTCCTTGCCACTTTCCTCCCTCCCAACTCCTCCCACCTTCTGCAGGGAGCGGCTAAGCAACACGCACATCTACAACACCCAAACGAAAAAGCATAGCCCCAGATGGTGACAACAAAAGAAACACACACACACACACACACACACACACACACACACACACACACACACACACACACACACACTCACACACACACACACACACTCCCCTGGTCAAAGGAGCTGGCAAGCCGTTTACTAGCAAGATAAAAGACCTAGCGCTGAGGAGATAAGCAACGCGTGAAAAAAAACAGAAGGTCCCCGTTAGTGATGCTACTCCGTCTCTTGTCTCGTCACTCAGGCCACGCTGGCTGCTCCGCCACACTCCTCCCATTATACAGATTATTCGTAGCAACCATAGTGTGTGTGTGTGTGTGTGTGTGTGTGTGTGTGTGTGTGTGTGTGTGTGTTAGTTATAGAGATAATTTTGGGGGAAAATCTGGTGTGCTACTATTGGGGTGTGTTGTGTATGGTGCAGTGTGCAGTGTATGGTGCAGTGTGTAGTGTAGTGTAGTGGTTTTAGGAATGTGGTGCGTTGTAGGATGGTGGTGTTAGAGTATGGTGTAGTACTATTGTGGTATAGTATCATTTGTCTGGGGTAGTGTATATAGTGCTAAGCTATGGTGATACAATGTAAAACAGTGGTATGGTGACTGGTAGAGGTGTATCACTGTTTCTTATAAATTGTACACTGGTGTGACGATATAGTGTAATCTGACAGTATGGTGAAGATATGGTGTGGTGTAGTCTTAGTATAGTGTGTATACGTTAGCGTTGTGTGGTGTGGTTTTAAAGTATAGTGCACGGGGTGGTGTGTTGTGATAGGATATGGTGCAGTATTGTGTTATTCTTATATATTATATAATGTTATGATGATGTTACAAAGGAAGGTTTCTGCTGTACATACATACATACATACATACATACATATACATACATACATACATACATACATACATACATATACATACATACATACATACATACATACATATACATACATACATACATACATACATACATATACATACATACATACATACATACATACATACATACATACATACATACATATCAAATCACAATACGTAATGGCTGGAGGGAGTGTTGATATCAGATTATAACTCTCTGATATGGTGACACAAGTTAGGAGTGATTCGTGTTTATGATAAGATATGGTTGTTTGACAGTGACTTATATAGTTTCTTTCTGCTGCTGGTGTTGAGGTATAGTGGTGTGACTGAGTGCTGTGGCGGAGGTTCAGACAAGCGTGGTGTTACGATGACGGCTTGTAGCAGTGACGGTGGTCGTGTTTGGCAGAGGCGCCACACAACTGCCAAAAGATAAGAAACGACTAACCTGTCACCTACATTATGACTGTGAGTTAATGGTGAGGTGGAGGTGATGGTTGATAAATAGATCTGACAAGTTTGAAAGTTATGTTGACAGTTCTTGCGAGGCAGAGAGAAAATATACTTCCATAATGGCAAAAGATTGAGTAATGTCTATATACATTTTGATGTGGCTGTATAAATTGGTTATACATATAGTTTATATAGCCTTTATGGTCTTGGAAATAGTACTAAGAGCAAACAGAGTGAAATAATTGAACGAAATTGACGTAACTTTAAACACGAATAGTCAGAATATAATACAAAAGTTCCTCTGTATCAGTGAACATTATTCAATCTCAAAATAGAACGGTAAGTTGCGTCTAATAATAACAACTTTAAGATAAATAAGAAAAAAGGCGCTGACGGAGGCTAAAGGAATGAGGAACATAAAAAAAAGAATGAATAATACCAGTGTCTCCGTGTAGGTTATGGGCTCCTAAATCGGTGGCCTCAGAGGGTAACATTGTCCCATTCCTGTCTCAACAAGTACATGTGGGAGACCGAACTAGCGTCTCCTAGGTAATCACTGAGGACTGGTAGGGGGGGGGGGGTATTTGACAGCATTAAGTTAGGTTAGGTAAGGTTAGGTTAGGTTAGGTTTTGGCTCAGAAAGGAAAACAAAAAAAGATGGTTAACTATGCCTGAAATACTACACGTTGTTTGTATAATGCTACTGTGGTGGTAGATGATACTGCGTTCGTAAATATGCGTAGTCGTATTTCATGGAAGTTAATATGTAAATTAGATTCAAATTATATAATGGTAAATTAGGAATTATATAGGAAGAGAGCATTTTATACTCTTGGTGTGTGTGTGTGTGTGTGTGTGTGTGTGTGTGTGTGTGTCTTTCGTCGTCAAGGTGAAGTGAATGTGACTGTCACAGAACGAGAGGCTGGAGCTGCCTCCTTAATCCTAATTCCAAGATACAAGGTTCACTCAGATCAGAGGCCAAATGCACACCAACGCGCCTTTCCTGATCCCTAAACTCAATCGAACTGTTAAACTCACACAACTTTTCGATTTCATTTCCGCAGGACTCTAACTCGGGCTACAGCGAACAAACACACCGAGTGAATGGCAGATTTCAACCAAAACAAGTCGAGAATTTCCTGTTGACTGTTGCATCTTTAATTTGACCGTCCATTAGGCAGTTGTTAGGGGGAGTAAGTGTATTACGGCCGGCCCTTTTCAGCCAGCATTATCAACCCTATTTTGACAATAATTGTATCAACTCTGCCCTAACAAGCTAAGTGCTCCACTCCTCTGCCTCTCCCCTCCCCCGCCATCAACCCCCCTCGTCTCACTCTCCCTCTCTCTCTTTCCCTTCTCTCTGTCTATCGTCACCCTCTGACGCTCCCCTCACTTCATTCTCTCTCTCTCTATATATATATATATATATATATATATATATATATATATATATATATATATATATATATATATATATATATATATCTTTCACGTTCTTCCAGCAACAAGTCACTGTTTTGTGCCAACCTACGTGACGACTGATGATAATTGATGACAATATGAGCAAAAAATAAACGGCAAAGTCATCGGTTATCTTATTCAAGTCTAACACTGATTTTGGCTGGATTATCAGAGAATGCACTTTACAGTTTCATGTTAATTTTTAGCTGCATGCAAGGATTAAACTGGTCTTACCTCGTCCCTCAGTTAACAGTTAATTTGGTGAGGCTCAGATCTGTTCAGCCTCAAGACTCTTATCGACTGATATAATCTGTCCCTCGTGCACGAGAGAGAGAGAGAGAAAGAGAGAGAGTGTGAGAGAGAAGGAAGGGACATGACTGAGTGGGTGGGGGGGGGGGTGGTCGTCGTATTGCTGTTCAGAACTTTATTGACATTCTCAGATATTTTTTCATTTTGCTGAGGAAATAAATGTTTCATATAAAAGAAAAAAATTATAAAGACAATCATATACCAAACACATCGTGAATCTATTCATGAGTAATTGGGAACAGTGAATAGGTCAGTGAACTATCATGTAACAAAAAATAAAAGAAACAAACGAATAAAATAAAGAAACTAGTATTCACTGGGGAATACCGCAACAAACAACAAAGAGGTAACACAAACAAGCTAAAACAACAAGACAAAAAAGTGGGGCCCCGGCCGAGGCGGGTGTAAGCAACCCCGCTCGCTGAGTGGCCGGGGGGAGGTCACGTGGCCACAACAATATGGCGGACGCGGGGACGAGGGTGCAAACGCTCACATCAACTTTATCGGAATTGCCAACGCGTGCGCCACATTCCCGTCATCAGAGGAGTTTTCTGAGATTACTAACAGTGTATAGCACGTAGTGGAAAACGTAGTAAATATGTATAGGCGGGGGACACCTACAGTGTACTGGAAACGGTATAGAGGTAATACCGACCCGGCCTGGAGCGCCAGCGGTGCGAGAAAATAGTCGGGAAAGTCCAATTTGGTCACCGCGGCGATACTGTGGGAGTCTTGATGGAATTTTGAACCATGAATGTGGTGTATTTGCGTTTTTGTAATGGGATTTTAGTGGTCCAATGAATTTTATCCTTTTAAATCCCCTATCGTAAATAAGAAACATGACACTGTACTACCGCCTTTGGATCGTTGCCACGAGCATTGCCGACTCGAGTTTCTAATCAGGCGGCGTAGCACGAGAACATTCGCTTTGGAAACTGTTGTGACAAGTCTCGATTATGACGTAAGTGACAAATTACTGGTGGGGGAGGCCGCAAGAGACAGTGATAATGCATTTGTGGGCATGAAATTAAAGTGCAACGTCACTAGCGGATGGTGTGCTGCTCAGATTACTGTTATCTTTGCATTTTCACACTGATTAATCGCTTGCTCAATTTTTATCTTGTTCGGGTGAGCGTGTGAACATGTACTGGTAGTTGGCATTACTGCTGTTAAGGGTGATAATCATCATAATATTATTTGTTGAAGCTGAAGACAGTTCTCCCGGGATCACCGTTCACTGTGTTATTGTTGAGACTTGTGTCAATTCCAAATTACAGTTCTAAAGTTTGGGATCAAAAGTCGAGGAGGTTGGAGTGTCGACCGTATTGACTGCTGGTTCACTGCCTCTTGCCGCAAACATTTTATGTCCTTTAACCAAGACGAAACTCTTTAAAAGTGAATTGTATTCAAGCGAATACGCAAAGTCCTGCTGGTCTTTGTGTAAACAGTGATCCGTTAAGAAAAACTGTAATCTTTTTATTACATTCACCCCAAGTACAGCCCTCTCTCTCTCTCTCTCTCTCTCTCTCTCTCTCTTTCACCTGTACCTGTGGGACATCTCCTGCCGCTCACATCCCATTAGGTTTAATTTATTGATCAAATGAGTCACAGCAATATGTTTTCTTACTCTCAACTAAACATCGCAATGTGTTTACAGCTGAAATTTCAAAACAGTGCTGAGAATATTCTCTGAGAAGGAAATTTAATGTTAGAGAGTGTGGCGGAAGTGTGTGTGAGTGGCCAATAGTAACTACGTGAGGGTAACAGTGGTGGAGCCCGGTGAGTCTCACGTGTTTATGAGTAACGTGTACGGGTGTTGAGGGGCAATGAAGTGTTCGGAGTAACAAGCAAATAATGGAGCGGGATGAGTAACTTTAGTAAGTGACAGGGGGTGGCGGAGCGCAATGAGTTCCCAGAGTGAGTGGCCGTGGGTGAGTGGTGCTCGTGAGTGGTCAGCGGAAGGCGGGGTCGAGGTACAGAGACACGTGTCGGTGATGACCGTAATTAGAGGGTGTGAGGGGAGGGTCGACACTCCACTTGTGACCCCTGGCTGCCTGTCGCCCTAGAGGTCATCAAAGCACTCAATAGGTCAGGGTCACGATGGACTGCTCACACCAACATGATATAGATACAGTAAAAAAAAAAATAGTAAAAAAACAAAACAAAATCCAAACCACGTGTAAACTTAATCTTCAGTTGCAAAGAAAAATGTGAAACACGAAAGCTCCTGAATTTTTGGTTTTCAGATCAAAGTAAAGAAGCGTCACTGAAATATGAGCGGAAGACACTGTCAGTTTGTCAGGTCAAACACATGGGAGGTGTCATGACACAAGAGAAGGTCAAAGTCGGAAACATATTGACCTACCCTACACTGCGGCTCTTTTACTGCCTCTCAACCTATGACATTTTTGGCACTCTGTCTTTTGGTAGTTGTTTCATCCTCGCCGCTGCCTTTTGAAGGTGCCATATGTCGGGTGTTTCAATAAATTAAACGTCACCATTATGTAAAGTTATTTTAAATGCACAGACAACTTGAGTTCTCCCATTCAATTTCTCTGTGTAAATCCGCTTCCATCTTCCTCTATCAAGGAACAACAGGAGTGTAGCGGTAAGGTGGAGACCGGGAAGATGCCTCCCTGATTACACCCCCAAACACAACAATGCAGCCATTCACGCCGACCTACAGTTACGCGGCAAAACAACTTTTGGCGGGAAGCGACGGAGGGAGGCTCGCGGGTAATTCAGTCACTCACTTCCTCATAAGCTGTCACGCTTACAAGGCCCCCACTCAAGTGAGAGCAGAGAGGAAGGGGAGGAGAGCAACAGCCGTGGTGCATCTAAAGACTCACTCACAGATGGTTTCTAAGATACTCGTTGGCTTTGAACTTGGTGAATGGGTTTGTCTTGTGCAGGTACCAGCTCGAACTTGTTTTTCCTCACCACACTTTATTCACTTTTTGCTGCAGCCGCTGACACTTATGCCTGATCGTAGTTACTGATGAAAAGTATTAGGCACAAAATAGTGTTCGACTGCCAATAAGGCTATGATTATCCTCCCTCTCGCATCTCTTCTCCGACCTTGGTGGTTTTGCTTTGACGTTGTACCAATCCAGTGTTTATCGGTATTATTACTTCATTATGGGAGCGTAAATACCAGAGAAAAATGATTCCTTTTAAGCTATTCGAAGGCGCACACACACACTGTCTAACACATGCATTGATGGCAATTTATCTGATGAATTTTAGATACAATCCCGAAACCACTGAACCACGAAAAATTAAGCCAGTTTTTACCCTCATCTTAATGGACATTGAGACTAGTAAGCGTTGTGGTTCTCAACTCACCTGGTGAATTTTTTTCCCACTTAATTGCAGCGATAAAGGTAAAGCCCCTAAATTTCTACATATGACCTGAACAAGAGAGATAAAAAGTTACGGGAGGAATTCACTTGCCAAGACCTGCAGGAACCCACGACTACAAGAGGATACAGTGCAGAGAATGCAGAGGTGTTAGAAGGCAATGTTAGTAATAAAAGAAAAACTCGTGGTATTCTATTAACATTATACTCCATACTTGTTAGACACACGAAGTTAAGTTGAGGGGTAGTTCAGGCTACTACAAGCATTGCTTTAGTTAGTGCTGGATAAGCTTAAATAAGGTAATTACCTCTGAATTTGATGGCCTGTCTGCCTAAAATAGCTGGCAGAGAGAAGAGAGGAAACCCAGCTAGGCCAAGACCCGCAGTTGACTCCCCGAAGAACATCATGACCCAGGACAACCGCCGCTTGTTCCTCTTTGATGATCTTGGCTTTTGTAGCGCTTCACCGACACCTGCTCACTGATGTATCCAATTGTATACTAAGATAACACTTCTATGTACTGCGGAAACTTATAAAACTCAGTTCATTTTCCCTACAATCTTTGAGAAGTTGTCTGACACGCATCGCCCTGGAGAATATAGTTGTATTTGCATTAATCTCAAGCTTACACGACCTGTACAGATTGCTACTAAAGGTTGTGTCTAGATCCTCACCAGACACATATTACTAAGTGGGGTGCTGAGGTGAGAGTAACCTTCCATTATCCTGGTGTATTGTGCATGTGCGACGCCTCTCTAACATCCATCCATCACTTGGTCAATTGAAAGCGTCATGCCCTGTTGTCCGCGGTCAGGTTTCAACTGACCACCGAAACCAGGTCATCTGAGGTGGCACGTGGCTCTCGGCGCCAGTTAGACTTTGTTCAACCATAGATGAAGGGTCATCATTGCCTCCCAGCTCTTATTTATCTCCACGAGTCTGTTAATACGACACAAAAGCTCCAGACAACCCTATGGTGACGCCTAACGGAAGGGTGACCAGCATCCTGAACAATACCACAAATGACCACAGAGAAAGACACCATCGAGTCAACGGACGAAGGGCTTCACAATGCCAGGTCATGAGCCCTCAATCAGAGGTCAAGAGATGGGTGGCAATGTCAGGTCAAGCTAAAGGAAGAGGCGGAGTGGGAGGGAGGAGGGAGAGGGATGAAGCGGCTGATCAGGAGGCAGGTGAGAAATAATGATTCTGGTAATTAAGATTCCAGTTATTCGGTCACAGGAACCAGAAACATCACTTAAGGTACGGATCAGCGTAAGTACAGGTCCACCAAAGACTAATATTCACTCATATTATTTTTCCACAATAATGATTTTGATTCACCAGGGAAACAGTACACATGAAAGGAGGATTAACGAGCATCCCATGAGTTAAACCTAAACCAAAGGAACTTATCCCTCACAGGCAATCTACAGGGAGGATAAACCCTTTTCTACTCCATTTAATTTAGGCAGTATTTTTGGCGTCAAGATCATCCGGCTCAGCCTATGCGGTCAAACGAGGTCAACTCTGGTCAGATAAGGTCACAGAAACGATAACGTTATAATTTTAGGTCCTATAAAGCTAATGAAATATAGATACAAACATTTCACCATCAGTAAACATCATAACTCAACGAACTTATAACACGTTTTATCTCATCATATTAGATACAGTGACGAGAAGCGTGACCTGGTTGTTTAGGGACGCTGGGAGCTGAGGTCAGGAGGGGGTCACACTAGATTAACCGGGATAAAGCGAGTTAACAGATCAGTTGTCATTGTAGCCAGATTTTCATGGCCTTTACAGCGATCACGTTCTCATTTTCTATTGCGTATCGACATTGTTTGTTTTTGTTGTTTACAGTTAATACGAACAACACGAAGGAGGTAACCTGAGTTTAGGTATAAATCTCTACCACGTAAACGAGTTTGTACACACTGAGTTCGACGTGTGAGGAACGAGACTGCAGAGGGTGACGGCTGGAGGGTGAATGTGGAGTTGGAGTAGAGGCCGCTGCTGCTACTACGTGAGAGTGTGGGACAGGTCCTCCTCCTCCTTCTGCACCTCACCGCGGAGCTTTTACTCAACCCACCAAACCTGTTGTAGTTCTCAGGCCGCCGCCGCCACCCGACTGGGACACTACGCTTTGTTTGCTTCGGTACGCTCGAGGGATACTGAAATTACTCTGTGAGGTTCTTATTAACACCACAAGTTAATATAATTCAGAAGTGAAGACATATAATTGACGATTTGTGTCGGTATAAAGTGTAATAAAAGTGTGGTTATCCTTTAGTGCTGTAGTAACTTAACATGACTTACGTTATGGATGATTATCAGACATGTTTTATTTTCAAGAATCTCATACAACAAAATTAGTGGTGTTAGCCATACCGGAGTAATTGTTTAGGTACTAATGAGCGTGGTGGGCAGGTGAGGGCAGTCGAGGGCTAGTGCGAGTCGGGTTACCTGGTGTGCGGGTGGGTGGCTGGGTCCGATATGTTGTGTCCCAGGTATTCGGGTAACAGCGCGTGGGAATAGCTATCCGACACTACGGAAACTGAAACCAAAAACCACTGGATTCTGTCCACCGCCTGGATCTAAGTGTAACAAACTGGGTGTCTAGTGGTTGGCTTCATTGATCCGTCGTGTTGGCGGGGAGCTCACGGCCCAGAGCGCTGACCCAGACGTCACTATGTAAACCGAGATCTTTTCTTTCATGAAATGGTCAGACACTCACTAAACACAACACATGCCACAATATAAATTATAATACACACTATAGAAACACTTACAGGTGGCGACTTCTCCTCAACATCACTGTCAAACCACAACAATCTTTTCCCTTCCACATTTCCGCCGCACCTTTCTTTCACTCCCTCTATACCACCACCTTCACGCCCAACTCCCAACCCCCAAAATTCAAGGATTTCTCCCGCCCTTAAAACTTCCTGCGGGCGGTGTTGTGCACGAGTCAAGGCCCCGCGGCAGACTAGGGGGCGAGGACCCAGCTTCACAGGGAGTGTGGACTTGTAGTGGAGGCGAATTTTCATGATATTTTGTGTGTGAGTGTCGCCAAGGGTAGCCAAACGCATGGTCGACGATCCACAACCTGAGCTGCCGGTGCTGGGGTGGGGATAGGGCGGAGGGGCGAGTAAGGGAGAGTGGAAGGGGAAGGGGGGGAGAGGCGGCAGGCACGTACGGTCTGGGGGAGAAGGGAGTAGGGGAGAGGGAGAGGGAGGAAGAGAGGGAGAGAGAGCAAGCGAGGGAAGCGAGGGGAGGTGGGCCGAAGTGAAGCGCTGATGTGAGGGAGGAACAATGTGTAGGGGTGAGGGGAGTTCTCTGTGGGTATCATGGCGAGAAGAGTTACTAATTATACGAGGTTATTGCACTAATATATTTAGATTAAAATTTAGTTGTCATTAGTAAGTGAAGAGGCAAACAGTTCACCTCGTTAGGTGTAAGTGAAGAACCGTGTGACTGAGTACAGTGACTCAGTACCCTCCCCCCTCCAGCATTGTATCATCACACACTCCGCTTTAAAGAACCATTAAACGCGGAAAATAACACCACCCTTCTCTCTCCTCCTCAAAACAAAGGTGCCCGTGAGCAGCGGCGGGGTCCTCGAAGCACCACAAAAAGACTAAACAAAGCCGTTCTCCCGTTCAAGCACCACAGCCATTCATTAGGCAGCGGGAAGTGTGTACAGGTGACTCGATGTCTTGGCCGGGTAAACGAAACAGCCCCGCTCGTAACGTCTTATAAATGACTGGTACCAGCCCCTCGAGGAGAGCTATTAGTCAAACTCAAATTTAGTCTCGACTCTGTATTTTTTTGCTACATGAGCGCTGGCTCTGAGGGGTTGTGTGTGGAGTGGGTTTGTTTTTCTGCCGCTGAGAGTCAAATTGAGGGGTAATTAAGCCAAGTTGAGCTCACATATGTGTCCAGTAAGACGAGCAAATGTTGAGATCTCAGAGGAAAATTCCCCTCGATGGAGAAGGATCGCAAGATTAAGTTTCTTTTTAATGTTACGCTTTTGACAAGTTAGGGGAGCGTCAATTAAATGTCTTAACTGTTTCTGGGAATTAGCGCCATTTTCTGTGTGTGAGAGTTCTAAAAGTAGCTTTCATGAGCCTCGTTCATCCCACCTCCGTCACGTGTTATTTTTTATCTGAACAAAAGAAGACGAATGTGTTTATGGAGAGCGTTGCGTGTTAACGATCATTCTTGTCATTGTTACAGTCTGTGGCGAATCATTAAAGCCAGTCTTATGCCCATGTGGTCGTCGGCGTCCCTCCCAACCACCCAGGACTTGAAGGTGGGCGGCGAGGGCCTCAAAGTGACGTCGTTATCGAGTATGGGTGTGGGCGGTCACGGGCGGATGGGTGGCTGAGGTGCCGACACAGATGCCGCCCGCCGCCCTCGACACGGGCGGGCGAAGAACATGTCATGGGTCGGTGCCAGGCGGGGAGGGTCGAGTGCCATAGTAGGATGTAGCACCGTTGGGGTAGTGAGGATAGGATGGGAAGAAGACACTCAATCATGGTGGCACTGTCAGGTCATGGTGGCACTGTCAGGTCATGGTGGCACTGTCAGGTCATGGTGGGAATGTCAGGTCATGGTGGCACTGTTAGGAAGACTTTGTGCCAACGATTATACACCACCAAGTATTTATGGCTCATATAGACAGTGTAGGTAAACAAACTCACGTTAATATTTTAGTTTTCCAATAGTTACGCGCCTTGAGGCCCCGCCCCTTATACCGTCTAAATTCACCCCACCACCACTATCACCCACCACCACTATCACCCACCACCATCGTCCTCACCATCATCCTCACCACCATCGTCCTCACCATCATCCTCACCACCATCACCCTCACCCACCACCACCCATCGCCGCCACCATCACTACCACCCACCACCACTCATCGCCGCCACCATCACTACCACCCACCACCACCCACCAACCCTTACCCCCCAACCCGGCACCAACGTTACCGCCGCCCAGTAATCACTTGTGAGACCTTCTGCGCCCCAGTGCCTACCATGTGCTGCTCATATGTGCCATTTAGTGCCTCACAGAGTGGCACCGGACCATCCATTATCAGGCCAGTCAACACCAAACGTTTCATGACGCACTGAGGATGTAATAATTTCTAGGATCGAGACAGACCTGACTTCCATGTTTGTTTCAAGAGTTTGCTGGACTGCTGCTCTATAATTCAACGTGTGTTTTTCTTCCCTGCAGACAGGGGTTCATTTATTGTGTTCTTTATATGAAACTCACTGCATTTGGCAACATCATGAAGGCGACAGTCGGAAATTTATAGGTTTAAGTCTGTCGTATTTCAATTCCTAAAGTCTTTTTTTTTGTTTAGCCTAAGCTGACAAAGATGTATCATGGCGTCTCATGTGCAACAACTACACATATGGTGAGGGAAATCTGGTTTAGTTTTAATATTATAAACTTTTTTCCTCCCCTTTACTTACACGGTTCATTAAAATCTACCCATGTGGCGAGGTTAAGCGGGGAGATACAACTAAAAATCTGACATCAATTCACCTACGCCATAAGGTTCAGGTTCAACTGCTCCATAGTACACAAAATGGATCTCGTAGAAAAAAAAGTGCGTGTAACTGTCTCTTTACAACGGTATAATTACGTCATTATGGTGTTATTGAATGCATGGTGAAAATCAGCCATACCTCAGTGACTGACTGTTCGCCTGACCAAACATCGTGTCCAACACTATTACATGATTTCAAAAACGCTTAATGGCTGTTATAATGAGACTAATATTACCGAGGCGCGCGGGATACAATGAAGCTTTTAATGCATCGTCGATACAGCGGGTCGTGCAATGTTGACTGTAGATAATCTCCGTGAAAGTGGCCCCCAACGCTAATATAAAAGGTACTGCCATGTTCCCTACTCGTCTCGCTAAGACAAAGGAACCCAGCAGACTTATCGCTGTGCCGATACAATAAAATGCAGACTCTTAACCCATTAAAACATGCGGTCATGACGTGTTACATGGGGGGCTGTCGGTGTCATGCCGGGCCGGGGCCTGACATATCTTACTGCCGCCTTCACGTAGGTCTCTTATTATGCCTTTTAAAGATTTCCACAGGACGGGAACCTCCAGCCGATGCCTCGATGCCCCGCTTGCAGGCCTACCTCCCGTAGTGAGAGGCAAAGAGGCATGCTGAGTCCGGGTTAGATATATTTCACTGCGGCTTTCACTGGTAACACGAAGAACATTAAAAAAAACACTATACGGCCTTACAGGACTTATGAAGTTATCACCCGATGAGTCCCTTCCCCTCCCCCTTCCCTCCCCCCCCCCCGCCCCTCAGTACAGCAGGTGACATGAAAGATGGCCTGTATCCTGTCGTTGGTTTACGTGTCCTTAAAACATTATGTCAGTCATAATCAGGAGAATCAGGAATCCCTTCATTAGTGTTCTGCTGTGACTCCAGATCCCTAAGCTCAAGTTGTAACTCAACACTGGGACTCTGACAAGACTTGAACCTCATATATCTGACTTAACTCACATGACACAAGTAACAGTTCCAGTTAGATCACAGATGCTGACTATTTCTTGGTTGTTACCTGGTAGTAGTTTACATGCTCAGGTGTTTGTATCAATATATTCTACTGACATAATATTTTACAGAACTGACATATTATTCTATTATATCTAATCATTATTGTATTAACATCTTATATAAGCTTACTGTATCGATATATTGTATAATTTATTACTATACACCTTCGACATAATTTATTCAAATATTATCTGAGTGAAATGTATTAGAAAATTGCATCAGTACATTGTATTAACATATTGTATAATTGGATTGATTTATCATATTGTTTAACATTTATTATCATATTGTATCCTGTAAGCGCAGTGTAATTGTTTTAGCATATTGTTTAGTCACTGAGAGTTAATATATTACACCAGTTCATTACATCAGTGTATTGTTTGAAGTCTTGTTCAGTGACGCTCATGTAACTATAACAAGACACGAGCGAGTTACTTAAGGCATAACTCATTCTAAAATCGTGGAGTGATTGGTGAGCTGGGGAGTGATTGGTGAGCTGGGGAGTGATTGGTGAGCTGGGGAGTGATTGGTGAGCTGGGGAGTGATTGGTGAGCTGGGGAGTGATTGGTGAGCTGGGGAGTGATTGGTGAGCTGGGGAGTGATTGGTTATCCGCTGGTAGTGTGTCTATCGAGGTATCGCTTTGAAAATAAACAGGAAAAAAATCGACTGATCAGATGAACGAATTGAAAATACAGTACATGTGCCAGAAGTAATTTCGGCAGTTCTCGCCATGAAGCTAAGACTACAGGAAGCCTTGTCTGGTCATACTGAAGACACTAATGTTGAATAAATTCAGACAGATAATTATTTCAAAAGAGGTTCCGTCCCCCTCAAAAATGCTCAGAGTTAAAGGACCAAAAAATGAATCAAAACTTAATCGTGAAATTCCATAAGAAAAATAGAATTAAACTGAATTAACCAAGATGGAGGAAGATGTCTTAAGAAAAAAAAACAATAAAATACACAGCTTTAGCAGATACACCTTAATGGCCTTAATTGCCTCAAAGCAATGAAACCAACTCTCAGTTTTGGCCGAAGAAACGGCCACCGTCACGGGTAGTTTGGTAGTTAGCGCTAATTGGTCATCAAAGCGAAGGGCCCTCGAGTGTATCACATCATTACGTATTTGTCAAGTCCTCTTAAAGATGAAACGCAATATTTTTCAGCTGAGGAATATTAAGAGAGAGAGAGAGAGAGAGAGAGAGAGAGAGAGAGAGAGAGAGAGAGAGAGCGCGTTTGTGTGGCAGCAGAGGAGTTGAAGTAACATTGAGGACACTTAATTATTAGGAAGTAAGGTTGTCTCTGTGCTAAAACAAGGAGGAGGAGGAGACATGTATATATAAACATTACGACACATATTTCATAAGAGATATAAAACAAGATGAACACAAAGACCTTATTTACAGCTCGCCAGAACAGGATGATTTATAGATCCACATACACCATTATAACTCAACCCCCGCGTAAACTCTACTTTATAATCTCATCATAAAAACACAAACAATAATTAATATCAAATCTGTCTCTTATAACAAGAATTAATCTATAAAATGGGAGGATCTTAATTGGATTATATTTATATAAGTCTAAGGAGTCAAACATTCCCAGACTATAAAAGAAAATGCGTTCTTTTTCCTCGAGCTGTAGATCAGGTTGTAAGAGAAAACGGTTACCTTCTGCCGGGGCTGGAAGGTGGAACAAGAGTCGGAATACTAACACTCACCTGAAAAGAAAGAAAACGGAATTAACTTACAGCGTCCACAAAAGGTGGCATAATGTTTTAAAGAATACCACGAACAAGACCCTTACCTGCCTGAAGAGCGTCCATAAAATGGCACAATGTTTAAAAGAGTACCACGAACAAAACCCCTACCTGCCTGAATAACATCCACAAATTGGCACAATGTTTTAAATAATACCACAAACAATACCTCTAAATAGCGTCCACAAATTGGCACAATGTTTAAAAGAGTACCACGAACAAGACCCCTTTAGTTGGTTTGGTTGTGTGTCGATGGAAGATTAAAAACTGCTAACTCGTTCTGTTCATGATACCTTTTTTTCATTTAACATAGTCTTGCATATAGTTAAGAGCTTTCATATATCTATAATTCATATATGAAGTTTATGGAATTATATATAACACAAATTAGTCTCTATATTGCAATGTCACTGGAATAATCTTTCTAAACAACCATTGACTATTGAAATATATATAAACTAAACTATTATAATTCTTATCTAAAGGTTAAAGCATTCGTGTAAATCAAAATTAGCTTCATGCATTTTGTGTTCCTTCTACACTAAGACAATCCCTTCATGAATGATGTATACCTGTAGAAATTATCCTCATTCACTGTATAATTTACCTATTAATTCTCCTTTAAGCTAAAATTCACATTTCAATCATTATCATCTTATAAACAATAGCAAAAGACAATAACCAAACAAAAAATTATTATTTACTACTAGTCTCATCATAAATATTCAAAAACTCTCATAAAAACAAAATCCCTTCATATTAACTCCTATACTAAACAGATTCCAAAACAATATTAGGAACACCAATAATCAAATTACTTTCATTAAATTTCTATTACCTTCTATCCTCTACCTCGTTACATATCTTATACTTTTCAATCTAATCATCTTACTTCCCTTCATTAATTCATATTACCTTTAAATCTCTATCTACACAAAATAAAACCGGTGGGAAATGAGAGGCGGTGCGAGCGAGTAAACAGTATTGCAGTGCAGTTTGTGAGGTGCGGTAAGAGGAGGCAGACCGCTACTACTGTACTACCAAGGCCACCTACTCCTACTCCTCCCTCTCCTCCTTCTCTCTCTACTCTCCGGAACAAAAGCTGTGTGTGAACTCTCTCGGTGTGAAGAACTAGTGCATAAAATTGGGATGAAATAAACTAAAGCCCTTGCAGTGTGTGTGTGTGTGTGTGTGTGTGTGTGTGTGTGTGTGTGTGTGTGTGTCAGTGTCTGTGTGTGTGTGTGTGTCAGTGTCTGTGTGTGTGTGTGTGTAAGTCTGTGTGTGTGTGTGTGTCAGTCTGTGTGTGTGTGTGTGTGTGTGTGTGTGTGTCAGTGTGTGTGTGTGTGTGTGTGTGTGTGTGTGTGTGTGTGTGTGTGTGTGTGTGTGTGTCAGTGTGTGTCAGTGTGTGTGTGTGTGTGTGTGTGTGTGTCAGTGTGTGTGTGTGTGTGTGTGTGTGTGTGTGTGTGTGTGTGTGTGTGTGTGTGTGTCAGTGTGTGTGTGTGTGTGTGTGTGTGTCAGTGTGTGTGTGTGTCAGTGTGTGTGTGTGTGTGTGTGTCAGTGTGTGTCAGTCTGTGTGTGTGTGTGTCAGTCTGTGTGTGTGTGTGTGTGTGTGTGTGTGTGTGTGTCAGTGTGTGTGTGTGTGTGTGTGTGTGTGTGTGTGTCAGTGTGTGTGTGTGTGTGTGTGTGTGTGTGTGTGTGTGTGTGTGTGTGTGTGTGTGTGTGTGTGTGTGTGTGTGTGTGTGTGTGTGTGTGTGTGTGTCAGTCTGTGTGTGTGTGTGTGTGTGTGTGTGTGTGTGTGGTGCATATAAATCTATGTAGAGTGATATTTAGTAAAGTGTCATTATTAATATTATTTATATATGTAAGATAGTATAAACGACGTGTGAATGTTTATCTCGTGCTCAGTAGTGTAACGAGGAGGTGCAAGAGACAACAAATAAAACATGAAGGCAATAAAGCGCACGGAAGTAGTGGTGGAGGTGGTGGTAGTAGAACTTGGAGTAGTGGTGGTGGTGGTGGAGGTAGTAGTAGTATTAATAGTAGTAGTAGCAGTAGCAGTAGTAGTAGTGGTGGTGATTCCTCTAACATTAAGTTTTTATGTATATTTCCCGTAGAGTTTTTCCTCACGCTACTACAATACGATGCAAGGAAAAAAATATCAAGCAGGAGAAAAACAAAAAAAAATGTATAAGTAAAAATGATCAAATCTAAAAAAAAAAATAATAATTAAAGAACCACACGAGAGAAAATACATTTATATAGTACAGGGCGAAACAGATCAACAAATGACAAGTGTTTTTAGGGAAGCGTCAAGACAAGCGCAGGCAAACTGAACCCTTTGTGTTTATTTACCTTTGGATGAGTTCTCGCCATAATAATAGGGACCAGACACTGAAAATGAAGACAGTTAAATTTTATAATCACTCAACAAACACCTATGGTTATTTATACATTTATTCATTATATTTGGAGAGAGAGAGAGACATGGAAGTTGTCATTATATTGTGAGGGTGAGGAGAGAGGAATGAAGAAAAGGGAGGGAAGGAAAGAAGAAGGAAGGAGGGAAGGAGAGAGACAGAAGTAATAACTAAGTATTGTAGCTCATGTTGTATTTTTCTTCTTTATTTACTTTTTTATCACATTTTATAAAGTAAATCTTGCACAGTCACTAAGCTTTCTAAAACAACACATATCTCTTGCTTTTCATTTCTTTCATATTTTGTAAGAAACGTATACTCGTGCACCGAATTAGTTACAGAAATATATTAATCCTATATAATATAACATGGTATAAACAAGAGAATGATATAGTTTCCCATCAGAGAGAGAGAGAGAGACTGACTGGCTGTGGTGATTCCCTCCCTTCACACTAGATGGCAGCATCAGGTAGCCCGCGACTTAAAACTGGTTCACCCCGAGAGACTGTATCCTAATACCATCTGTTGGCCGCAGCTTGAACTAACCTCGGCGAGCATTCGAACCCAGATAAAACCTTATTTTTAACACAAGCTGATGAAGTAGGGGACTATATGACGGAGTATTTAAACTTGCATGTAGATTTGCCTTATAAAATCATAATATTACTCTGATGGATACACTAAGGCATTACTTACTTTAGTGAGTACGACGCGAAGGATATGCGGGGTTTAAAAGAGCTTTATTTTTTGATACGCTTAATACGTGAAATCATCGACCAGCATAGCGAAAAAAGCAAAGTGCGAAAGACGAAACTACGAAGGTTGTTATAGAAGTAACACAGTGATTCAGTGTAGCTTCTGTTGGTCGCGTTACTGGCATCACTCGGTAACATTTCACACCGTTTGTGCAGTGTGAATGGAATTTTGGACACGAAAGAGGAAGTTAGTGGTTATAGGGTGTATATATTACTTATTTGTATGTGTTTATCCCTTCAATACATACATCCGTACACACACACACACACACACTGATCGCTATAAGAACAGCCCAGTCCCAACCATTGTAAAAATTATCAATAACATGTAATAAATCAGTGTATTCACTCCCAGTAAACACTGCTCCCTACACTGTCACTATGTTGAAATGAACTGTAGTTTGAGCTGATCCCCATCTAAGTTACTATATGTCTTATTTGTGTCACTTATGTCACTTGTATATTATTTGTAATTCGTAACCCATTCCCCAAATATGTAACTATATTTTCAGCCTTCTGGCTGCCAAGCTTTTCAATAAACCGTTAATTATTATTATTATTATATTATTATATGTGTATATATATATATATATATATATATATATATATATATATATATATATATATATATATATATATATATATATATATATATATATATATATATTCAAGTAAATTTACGTAGTGATATATGCAGGAGCTATTGGCGTTTATATTTAAAGCCATGAGAGCAGGATGAGTCAAAAGTTCACCGTGACAGAGCTCAGCCAACGGTCAGTGCGCGTTACAAAGAACAACAGTTTAGAGAAAGACACGAAATAGGAAGTTTTCTTCTCATACAAAACACCGGATGCTGGACACTATACTATCACCTGTTCGAACGCGACCACCACCACGACTTCCAGGGACACGCTCGCGCAATCTTGTCTCGTGTGTTGAATTATTTCCGCATTTTCACACTCGTCCTTCACTGTTCAGTAAACAACACAGAGAGGACCGTCAGACTACTGTTCCGAAGTACAAGTATATCCTATTTCGTCTGAGTAATGAGAATCTTTCACAAAATCGGAAAAGTTCAAGCGACGATGCGTGGGAAACAGCGGCGTCATTGTAGCAAGACGGAAGTAAACTCTACGGGATATTAACACCGGGTTCTGTGGCTGATTAACTCTACGGAGATTTCACGTCATTGTATGTTGAGGTGAAGATGACTGTACGAACCTGATCAAAGTGATGATTATTTGTTTATTAAGAAACTGTCACCAAATGTTTGTGGTGTTAATGGAATGGTGTTGTGACTCCTTTAAAGCATAACTTTCAAGCCTCAGATAATTCAATAGCTTAAAAACACGGATTGAATTACCTTATCAGTGTTACATCGATAAGGTACAGTTTTTTGATAAGACGGAAGATCTTACACCTGGAGAAAGATAAGAAACGTAGAAAGTTATTACAGAAAAATACACGAAAACAAAAGCAATGAAGGAGAATAAAAACGCATAGCAAAAAGTGAAGAAAAGAATTAAATAAAAGTTCAAAAGAAAAAGTGTAATTAAGAGAAACAAAATCGCATACGAAACAAAAATTAAACACTTATACAAATTATCTATCTACTGTGACAGCTCTTACCACAAGGAGATCAAGACAACAGTAAAACAAGAAAAACAACAAACAAAAAACAAAGAGAAGCACGAACAATAACAAGAGAGACAACACGAGACCATTGCAGTTGAATTATCCACCTCAGCTCATTACCTACAGGCGCCATCATACACAAGACCATAGAACCTGCATCACACTCACCCCTCCCTCCTTAATACCCACAATAAATACGTTAGTACCTCACCTGAACAATTTAATGCCGCAAGAGAATGCATTAATGCCTCAGGTAGACGATTCAGTGCTGAAAATGAAGGAGTTAGTGGAGTTAGGGTGCCTAGTATAGTATGAAGGAAACTGCTGTAGGTAAAATGAACATCGGGGGGTGTGAGGTAAGACGGTCTGGAGTGGGTGGGTGGGTGGGTGTAGTAGAGTCTGTTAATGTCACCGTTGTAGGTAATGAGAGATAATGACGGGTCGAGTATTAGTGTGGTGTCGCCTCCAGCCACCAGATGTCAGGTTTATCTGTCTCTCCCTCTTAAATAGCTCATGTGTAATTTATTTCCCGTGTTGTTTATTCCTTTCTAGTGAGAACTTCGCTGAGGAATACTTACATCTTATTTGATCGACTATTTACACGGTGAACTTATTGATTAAAGAGATGTATATTTTTCTGTTTGATTTATTCCAAATATAATTTTCTCTTATCAGGTTTAATGTGAGGTCGTGTTTAGTTTATGGTAGACACGTGTCAAGACTCGGGCTGCCTCATAAACTAGGACACCAATAAACACATACAGTCTAGCGACGGAGGTAAATCTATAATTGGCCTTCATGACAACTGTACAGGTGCTAAGCGTTGATAGCCTCAGGTGGATAAGAATCACCTGGTGTACTCAGTTTTCCAAAGGGTAAGTCTCTTTTACGACTTATATAAACATCCTGGACAGACATTTCGATATCAATCTATAAACACGCGAGAGAATATAATACAGGTCGCTATATTCTCAGGTGTGACTCCAGCATAAGAAATTCCAAGACATTTCAGGAATACCAATTCATCATGACGCAACTCAGTAAGGTGTAACACAATAACGCTGTAAAGATAATTTGTTTGGAACTTCGTAATTGGGCATCTTTCGCATTCCATCGCCATAGATGTAATGTGTCCATCGCGATAGATGTAATGTGTTAACCCCCCCAGCTGAGGAATGAGAGGCCAGGTGTAAATGGTACCCACCAGGTTGTTCCATGGACTGACTGTTCTGACGGCTGAGTTTTATCTGCAGCGCATAAAACGTCCACAACAACCTCTTAAACAATTATACCTGCAACACTTCTAGGCTTTGTTTATTTTTATCATGTGTACTTAAACGAAGCCATAAAATCTAACTGACCGATAATTTTAGTGTTGGTGATAGTGTGATGAGAGTTGAGATGCCAGAGATATATACAACTTCCCGATGGTAACTAATGTAGTGTAAGAGTCGACGGAAGAAGCGTACAACATCCACAACACTCACGGGAGATAATGACGCTGCCAGGAAGGAGACATTTCACTCGTTGGGATTCTTTAACGGTTCATAAATAATTCATTTCCTATCGTTGTCATAAAAAAAAAACTGCGACCTACTTTCCTCACATGCCAGATACATATATTAGACAACAGACGTAATAATTATTTTTAGTCTTATCTAACTTTATTTTCTGTATATAAGCGACTAACGTTAATTTACAGTCGCCAAGAGGCATGTTATGGGATGATTATGACGTATTGAGACGTATCTTCACCCCCATCAAACGTCTACCTCGTGTTGACGCCCCCCCCCCCCTCGAGAGGTCCCATAAGCCCCAGGGGACTTTCATTGAGCCACCACGACCAACAAGTCCACCTACACGTCTAAACTGCCGAGTCCATAAGATCAGGGCATAATTAGTGATATACTAAACATGTTCAACCCAGCCAAAAGCCAAGTGTTGATATCATTAGTGGGCGCCCGAGAGACTCCGCCTTCATAATGATCTCGTAAAGTCTCGTCCAGACCTCGCGATAACTTACGAGACAGTAGTGACTCACCTCGTTATCTGATCCAGGGGACTCCCGCAGCAACACCAAGACTTACCACCTCGTTGTTTTGAAATTATACGTTCCCATTGACGGATATGACGAGTGAGGTCTTTGAACGGCTATGATCGTTGTGTTATTATTACGCAAGATGATGGCTGGATACATTGAAAGACGGACTGTTTAATTTCAGGATTTTACGAGTTTGATTCATTATTTAAATCATTTTACCAATATACTACGATCGCTTTCTCTGAATAAGAAACACGCGTGAATCTGAAAGATAGTCTTACTGGCTAAAGGGATCGATAGGTAACTTAAGACATTTCCTTAATCGTTATTACTATCTAGGAAATAATGATTATTTATGTTACTTTAAACGTAATTCCGATATCATGTTTGCATCCAGACGAACTTAAAGATTTAAAGAGAAATGTCAGGTTGGTTGAACTAGCATTTTCGAAACTCGCCAAGTGTAAGAAACATTGATAATGAAGGCAATCTACGATGATTATCTTGAGGAGGGACGGCCGCGACTCCCTCCCTTCCTACGAGGGATGCTAATCTCCGGCAGCGCCACAATTACACAATTATAGACGCGATATGATCTGGGAAAACAGGCCACTTGCTTTAGCTCTTGACTTTCACTTTGATGATGTATGATCGATATTTCCTAATTATATTTTATCTACTTCTTGAGGTTCATTAGTAATTAAAACAACTTTGATGTCTATATAGATAAGATTAATTATGCAAGTGGCATTTGAATGAACGTCGGGATCCGTGAAAGCTGTGCCTTCACTTTTCATCTCTCACAGAACCATCATGTATCTGAGAGAATGTAGTAACCGGAAGAAAAAACAATAACAACACGAGGTTGGTGTAGAAGCGTCAGTGGGCTGGACTACTGGTTCTTGCAGGAGCTGTACTCTAGTGAGGTAATGGATTCGCCCCATCAACCTGTGAATCTTCGCAGAAATTCATTAACTCGAGACAGGGTCGTATACTGGTGCTTTAATTATGGCTAGACAGCTAAGAATCCTATTAATAAAATTCAATTAAGCATATCCCGGGCGAGTCTACCTGTGGTCCACCAACTAACACACGCTTCTCCTCTACAGACTCTGATCGAAAACTGATTATCATTGATTTTCTGCTCTCCTTTGTGCCGGTCTTGTACGATGGCTCTTGCAAGTCAGCCGCAAGTTATAAGATCAAGTAGATAATAATCATATCCCACTGCTCCCTTAAAGCATAATTACCAGCGATTCAAGTGACGCTGCTGTACCTGAAGGCATAGCACACCGACGTACGGTATTATCAGGCCGGTGCTGTACTTACTGCACCCTAGTGGATAAAACCATCGCGTGGCAATACGGCACTCGAAGGTAAAAACCTAATTGCCAGTCAGACAGATACGACGAGTGGAGAAAGTTGTTACCACTTACATGACAGCAGAGGTCACTTACGTCTAGCAATCACCCAAGTCCTCATCAGTTAAGTCTGACAAAATTGACGGCCTGTGTGTAATTGTGTACTATTTGGCTCTTGTCGAGGAAGTTTTTATACTATCTTGAGAATATCTAGAAAAACTCACACACATTCAATGAACATAAAATCTTGAATGAAAGCTTTTATATTGCTTGAAGGACAATAATTATTATAATACTTCGTGAGGTAGTATGTAGGAGCCAGCCTGGTGCTGCTGTCAGGTAGCTCAATCCTTTATTAACAGACAGGTACGTACATCAGCTACACGACAGGGCCTCAGGCATTACTAATTGAAGAAATAACTGTTACTGACCTTCATACTTCATACAGTGGATATTATCTCTTTAAATAATTAGTTTTTACTGGAGTAGAAATTTCCAATAAAACAACACGACTCTTAATAAACTGTGTATTAATAATCAAACTCCCGGTTTAAGAAGACACAAGTTCACTTTACTCCAGCAGCGAAGTTAAGTTGCCTGCTGACGCCTCACTGGGCAGAATTAAAGTCTTATTAAGTTTTGTTAAAGCGGAACCTATTCAAGGGCTAACAGTCAGCATCACTGATGTAACTTCACCTAATGAGAGCGATCAGACTCGCTCATAAGCCGGACACAATTAACAAGTTTTTAGGTGCCTGGCTGGGTGATGTAGATGCATGGGGCTCAGGAACCTCAGTGTAAAATTGCAAGTTTGTAACGGCAGTATTTACATATAATCTTAAGTAAATAATACGAAGACACTTTTTGTACACTAGCCTACACCCAGCAGCAGGAAATCTTGTTAAGAATATTAACCTCTGCTCTAATGGAACGTTCTGCCTCCACCATTACTGTTAAACCGTAGAGATATTAGCCAGGTCTTGTGACCAGTTTCCTTGATGACCCCAGTAAATGTCAGATATGAGGCTCAAATGTCAGCCAATTTGACGCTTTAATTTCACACCACCTAGACGATGCTACAGTAGTTATAGCCAAGAATTATAGAGGATTAATTAACATAGCAACACCCACTCCATCATAAAACTTTAACTTTGGGTTACTGAAGACACTTATTTCACCCAAAGGAGACGGGTTTGTAGAGCGTAGGACATGTTACTGTGGGTGCGCGCGACCACTAAGGTATTAAAGCGCTAGATGTTAATGAGAAACTTGCACGCTCGTCCGGTTACCTGGCGCCTCTCCCTCCCCATCACCACCACCACTGTGCCCTTCACCTTGCTCAGCCACCTCCTTCTTGCGTATAAGATCCTTCATCACCTCAAACCTTCACTACACCTTGCTGTTGTTATCTGAAGCTACTAAGTCCTATCTTATGTCGTCTCTTCAGTTTATCGAGGCCTTCATCCACCCACCGTCTCATTTAGTAGATTTGAAAGTCATTGGCCCAGTTTCGATGAAGCGCTACACATACTCAGGTACGTGGAGGTTGACACATGAAAAATGAACTTGGTTAGGTTAGGTTAGGTTAGGTTAGGTTAGGTCTTATGTGCATGATTCTTTTTAGTTCAATACCAACCCACTAAGAACAAGACACATGTGAGGGATGGATTATCTGTGCTTAAGAGTAATGGCCATACACACGAGGCACACTAACGCTGGATGCAGGAGGTAAATAGTTTAATCTCTGCCCCAGATGAGTGGTGATAGTACCAGACACTTCGTGACTCCAACAGTACAGAGACACAACACCTCTACTGTGGTGATGAACGCGTCCAGAGTAGACAACCTTTTAGATTATCATTAGTTACCTGCCATTTACTTTTCCCTAATGTTTCTTTTTTCTTTAAGTTTTTCTCTTTATCAACTCTGTCCGCCAGTGGAGCTCCTCTCACGATCTATTCTGCTAAGAGTGAATAGATATAGAGTAGGATAAAACCACTTCTTTTATAGGCTATGAAAGCCCGGGATCCCTACACTGAATCGGCGTTTTGTACACAGAATAATCGTTCGCGCTCTGCGGCCGCGTGCTTTTCATACACTCCATTCTTCCCTCAGGCCGCTTTGTTTTCATTTTAATTAAGTTCCTCTCTCCAGTAACCTAGCTCCATCAAACTGATCTTTTGTGAGACACGGATTTAAGAGGAGAATTTTTAAGAAACAGTTAAAGAGAATTATCTTAAGCTAATGGCTGACCTATACAGAGCACTGGAAGTTAAGTCTACACACTGACCTCTGCAGCGCCCACACAACACACCGCTGCAGGTCTTCACAGAGGACCACCTATCTTGCCTATTCATCACACATGGTAATATATATTCCAATAAGACTAAGGTTAATTCCAATGACTAATTTCACTTGATATGCTTTATAAATGTATACAATTTCGTTCCTCACTTTCTCTTGTCTCTCAGTCTCTCTTACACTGATCTCCCCCCCCCCACCCCCAGTGTGTTTGTCAAGGTGCAGTAAACACCGGCCACCAGGATGAAAATTAGTAATTAAATCTTCTGGTTAGCAGCAATTATTGATACTCCATCACAGAGATACTTTTAATTAACAACCAAATGCATCAGGTCAGTTCACCTGTAAAGCAAACAAGTTAAAGCCCACTTACTGATACTAACGAGTGAGGAGAGTCTTAGGTCCACTGATTATAATCTATACTCCTGTTTGATTCGAAAACTACCATAATTAAGACACCCGATAATCAGAAATTATTGTGTGATTAAATTGTGTATTAAGATGGAGAAATTTGTTTCCTGCAAGATTAGACAGATCACTAATTGGTTTGTTTAACTGATCATGCAGGTCGTCTTAACCACATCTACAGCATGTATACCCACGGGCTATAATCACAGGTCGTACCTAAGTGTCGTACTAACAGGACGCATCTATGGGTACTACCCCAAAGTGGGATAGCACGTTGCTCCTTAGTTAACAATTACACCACAGGACCAAACTTAATTACCAAGTTGCATTAAGTGATATAGCTGCAGGAGTCTCTAAAGAGTTATTAATTTACGAAGAAAAAACGCTGTAGAGGTGTCAGGTAGACCCACCCAATAATAGGATAGATGGAAGGGGGATGGAAGGGGAAGTAACGGGAAGAAGGGAACTGATGAAAGATTGATGGAAGTTTCGTGTAGTGATGTGAAAATACAACCCAGGAGCCTTACTCTACCCTGTGCGTGTTATAGTATGTGAAAGCTCCCAGTTTTTCTCACACAGTTCAAGACCTTTTTTACGTCACTGATCAGGTATATACAGGTCGATCTTTTCTTGTGTAATTTAGAAGCTTCCATTTCCACGCGGGTCAGGAAGTCACATCTGAAGGTCAGGTACTAATTACTAGATTTTAATTATGAAAAAAACAACAACAACGACTACTTAAGTTCCCAATTACTGAAAACGGGAGGTTTGGCCACGAGGGGGAACTTTAAGCGTTTACAAGGCCGGTCAGGATGGGTTTACCGCGCTGATCCTTCGTCTAGTCTAGTTTGTATGCGGAGTGTGCGCTGGTTTTGAGCTGCATTCCGTAAAACTATAAAGCATGTAGGTTTTTGTGAGGCGCTCTCCCACGATGTGTAATGACTGGCAATCAGCGGCAGTTTATACATGGGAGGGAGACTAGTTGAGGCAAAGAAGAGGAAGGTGGGAGGGGTGGGGTGGGTGAGTTGGAGAGTGGGTGGGTGGGTGGGAAGGGTAGGTGGGTGGGAAGGGTTAGTGGGTGGGTGGGTGAGTTGGAGAGTGGGTGGGAAGGGTGGGTGCTATGGAGTGGGTGGGAAGGGGGGGGGGGTGGACTCGCTCACTCCCTCTTCCCTTTTTCTGTGAGGGTTGTGTGAGGGAGAGTACGTGTTCTTTTTTTTTTCCTGTCCAAGTTATACCTTTTTCGGGGTATTTTCTGCTCTCTCTCTCTCTCTCTCTCTCTCTCTCTCTCTCTTTATATCCTTCTTTGCTATATCTTTCCCCTTCTTAAATATTTCCCTACGACCTACACTGATCATCCTATAACATGCTAAACTACTCTTTCCTTCCATCCTTCCATCCTTCTCACTCTCCCATCCTTCCCTTACCCTCCAGTCCATAGCCTCAGGTGTTCATCAGCCTTCACTACCTACAAGCTACCACACAAGTTAGCAACATCAAGACCGCTACACTATTAACTAATTTATAAGATACGGTTGTTTTTAATTCAAACTCCATTACTGCCATACCGAGAACACCTCCCTTATGGTCTCCGTATATAAGGGTGAGTCTTCTCTCTAACAAACCCCTTTTAAGATTTCAACAAGATCCTCAGGCCAACATTAACAACTATGAATATCAAATTTCTTCGGTGAGTTGGACCATTTTTACTTTTCCAACGCTTCACTAGTCTGATAATATGGGAATAATTACTCAAGCGGCTACAGAGGAGTTGATGGAGGGAATGTGTTCACTACACCAGTTTTTAAACCTCAAGGGAATGTGTTTTCCCCCCACCTCCTTCTTGTCCTCCTACGTCTCCTCCTTCTTCCCCTCCTGCGTCTCCTCCTCCTCCTCTCTCGATTCATTTCGTTTTATCCAAAGCGTTGGTTATATCGACCGCTGCAATTATGCCACGACTATCAGCGTATTACTATAATTATCAAGCTAAGTGTGAAGTTTAGTATAATTTAGTATAATGCAGCCTAGATTATATTGTTTATAAGAAATAGTTGGGGACCTGGGTGTAGCCTAGACTGGTCCCCGGAGAGTGGAAAGTCAAGTGCAGCTACAGTCTAATCATGAGTTATGGAATATTAAATAATAAGAAATCAAACTCCAATGAGAGTCTAATTAGAAGTTATGAAACAAGAGATGATGGAGTTTATGGCGTGCGTGGCGGCGCGGGGCCAGGCGTCTTGGCTCCTGCCATTAGTGCCATAATGTGGACAGCTCTGATCCCTTAATGAGTGTAATCTTGCTGTCGCTAAAGCCCCTTTTTCAGTCACCGCGATAACACACTGATAAGAATGGAGTCATAAAAATGGCACTAACATCTAAGTTATAGGGAGGAGATACGAGACAGGAGGTGCTAGAGATTAATAGGGGGGTAGAGGGGGGATTAGTATGGTAATATGAAGGTGGTAATAGGTTAATATGGTATTATGTGGGGGGAAAAGCCTCAGAGAAAGCGCTGTGAAATATGTGTTGGTTGGGGGGTTCAGGTGTGAAGGAACAGGAGGTGTCTGTATGAACGTTACGGAGAAATTGAAAATGATGGGATTTAGGGGAAGAAGAAGAAGTAGTATGATAATAAAGAGGTGAAAATAAGAGAGAGAGAGAGAGAGAGAGAGAGAGAGAGAGAGAGAGAGAGAGAGAGTTCATTTCTCCCTTTTTTACCACTAAGACAATTGATCCTCTCTCAAGCCACAACTTCTGGTATTATATTTGTTTATTCGTGTTTTACTTCTTATATTGCTTATCTTTTTTCTTCATTTGTGTTTCTTATTCGTTCTTTGTACATATATGGAGTTAGTTTATCAGTTAATTGTGAAAATTTTGGTTTGTTTCACTCGGAATCTAAACCCCACTATCTATCTATCTATCTATCTATCTATCTATCTATCTATCTATCTATCTATCTATCTATCATTCACTATATCCTTCTCTCCCTATCCTGCATCATTCATCTTTCTCATCCATCATCATTCATCTTTCTCATCCTTCATTATTCACACAGTATTATTCTCTTCCATCATTTTCATTCTTCCTCCTCCAATCTCATCAGTCTCTCTATGTCCTTCCCCCTCCCTCCCCCTCACACCTCCCTACCCCACACTGGTACTTCCACTGGCTTGACAGGTCTTGTACTTAGCAAATTGATGCAGGGAAGATGGCAACTTGACGGGGGTGTTACCGAGCTGACGAAGGCCTGTGTTAGGGAGGGGCACCAGGGACCACAGGGGCAAGGGAGGAAGGGGGGGGGGGGAGAAGGAGACAATAGAGAAGTCGATTAGAGATAGAGAAAAAAAAGATAAATAAACGGTTGTGAAATAGAAATTGAAGATTATACGGTGTTGTAGTTGTGTGTTTTTGTACTGATTTTAACTTAATATGAATGATGTAAAGATCGAATATGGTATGAGGAAAATATGATTAGAGGAGGAGGAGGAAAATGAGAAGCAGCGCTGTTTCTACCCGTACACGCCATTAACAAGCCGCCTTAATTTTATGGCATCGTCAAAACTGATGCTGAGCGTCACGGGCGTCACGAATGACTCTGGGCGTGTTGGCTGAGGTAGTTTACAAACCCTCTCTAATACTTCAAACTAGACGGAAAAAAGTGATCTGTTGGTTACACCTTTTTGGTTCACTCGTAGAGACTATAATGACCAAGAGAGGAAAAAAAACCCGAGAAGTTTCACACGCACAAACACAAGATAATTACGTGGAGGTTCTTTTTTAAATCTGGGCCGAGGAGTGAGAGAGAGCGGTGTCCCTTCCCTCTCCCTCCATCCCCAGGGAGCTGTTGTGATGGTGGCAGCTTACGCCAGCTACAGTGGAGAGTAGATTGTGGATGTGTTAGTTTTACCGGTGAGATTGGGAAGGATGTTTGTTGTTGTTGTGCCTTGTAGTAAGAGAACGGCTAAAGGAGAACATTAAGGGGCTATTGACGCTGCTAGAATGTGGATGTCATGAGGGTCTTAAACCGTTACATTAAAGTGCGTGGCGCAGGTGTGTGGGGGGGCGCTGCTGCTGATGAGCGAGCGGTATACTTCTTATGTGTTGTGATCACAGTCAGTCGCGGTGTGATAGATCACTGCATTAACACAGTGACGGGGCCTGCCACGAGGAAGGTGATGGAAGTTAAATCTGTGATGTTTACTGACGATGATGAGGAAGATGTTTGTCGTCATGGAAATAGTAATATTGGGAAGGAGATACTGGTGTTGGGGAGGAGGGGGTACTGGTGTTGGGGAGGAGGAGGTACTGTGTTGGGGAGGAGAAGGCACTGGTGTTGGGAAGGAGGGGGTACTGGTGTTGGGGAGGACTGTGTTGGGAGGAGGGGGTACTGGTGTTGGGGAGGAGGGGTACTGGTAGGAGGACTGGTGTTGGGAGGAGGAGGTACTGTGTTGGGGGAGGAGGGGTACTGGTGTTGGGGAGGAGGAGGTACTGTGTTGGGGAGGAGGGGGGTACTGGTGTTGGGGAGGAGGAGGTACTGTGTTGGGGAGGAGGGCACTGGGTGGTGTTGGGGAGGAGGAGGTACTGTGTTGGGGAGGAGAAGGCACTGGTGTTGGGGAGGAGAAGGCACTGGTGTTGGGGAGGAGGAGGTACTGTGTTGGGGGAGGCACTGGTGTTGGGAGGAGAAGGCACTGGTGTTGGGGAGGAGGAGGCACTGGTGTTGGAGGAGCCACTGGTATTGGGGAGGAGAAGGTACTGGTGTTGGGAGGAGGGTACTGGTGTTGGGGAGGAGAGGAGGAGAAGGTACTGGTGTTGGGGAGGAGGGGTACTGGTGTTGGGGAGGAGGAGGTACTGTGTTGGGGAGGAGAAGGCACTGGTGTTGGGGAGGAGAAGGCACTGGTGTTGGGGAGGAGGGGGTACTGGTGTTGGGAAGGAGGGGGTACTGGTGTTGGGGTGGAGGAGGCACTGGTGTTGGGGAGGAGGGGGTACTGGTGTTGGGAGGAGGCACTGGTGTTGGGGAGGAGGTACTGGTGTTGGGAGGAGGAGGCACTGGTGTTGGGGAGGAGAAGGCACTGGTGTTGGGGAGGAGGAGGCACTGGTGTTGGGGAGGAGAAGGCACTGGTGTTGGGGAGGAGGGAGGAGAAGGCACTGGTGTTGGGGAGGAGGCACTGGTGTTGGGAGGAGGAGGCACTGGTGTTGGGGAGGAGAAGGCACTGGTGTTGGGGAGGAGGAGGCACTGGTGTTGGGGGAGGAGAAGGTACTGGTGTTGGGGAGGAAGAGGTACTGAGGAGAAGGTACTGGTGTTGGGGAGGAGGGGGTTCTGGTGTTGGGGAGGAGGAGGTTCTGGTGTTGGGGAGGAGGAGGTACTGGTGTTGGGGAGGAGAAGGTACTGGTGTTAGAGAGAACTTACTTGAAGTATACCAAGATCGTAATCAATGACAACACCAAGACAGAAAAAGGTAATACAGTAATGTGTTGATTAATATTGACGGTCCGGCTAAAGGGACACACACGCTGACCTCCTCCTTCACTTACTTGGTAATCAAATGGGAATCTCTAGCAACGAATTTTCTTTGGCTTACAATAGTGAGGTGGGCGTGAGGTGGGCGTGAGGTGGGCGTGAGGTGGGCGTGAAAGTGGCACCAGTGACCATTAGGAGGTTATGTGACCGTCTGGGGTAGTTCTGACTATGAGTATTTTACCGAGAGACGTGGCTTAGCTGACTGACATGCAAGGGCTGGAGTAGCGGTGTCAGCGTGGTTGAGAGCGTGACTGCGGCTGGCAATGTCAGCGGCGTGATCTGTCAGCCTGTAGTGCTCCTGTGTCACTCACGGCATGGCGCCAGCAGAGAGAGAGAGAGAGAGAGAGAGAGAGAGAGAGAGAGAGAGCAATTCAATCAGATATATAAAAAAAATACCACAATGACATTCCCAACTGGAAATTTGCTCACGTGATACAACAAGACTTACTCTGCATACCACAACAATACTGACCAAGTGCAGCCCTCATCACTGGCACTACCATTTATTTGTTTACATCTGTTTGAGCATGACTTATACACACACACACACACAAACATGCACGAGCAGGCACACACACACACACACACGTACACACTAAGCTACTAACTCCCCCGCCTGCGAGCTGGCAAGTTTCCGCTTATGGTGTAACCTTGTCAAACGGGCCAGCCGGCGACCCTACACACTCCCCAGCGTAACCAAACTCAACCAGACACGCACAGCCTCCGAGGCGAAGTTTGAGGTTTAATCGGTAGACTCCGGGGGTGAGGTAGTGAGGTGATTGAGGGTGTCGTGTCGGTGTAACGAGGTGTGGTGTATCTGACAGCATCGTTCGTGTGCCTTGGGTGTCGTTGACTCTTGATACCAGAAGGCTGCTGTAACGCTGGCTGGTTCTCTCTCTCTCTCTCTCTCTCTCTCTCTCTCTCTCTCTCTCTCTCTCTCTCTCTCTCTCTCTCTTCCCTCGTTCATCTTGACTGCTTCATCTAGTTGGCTTCACAGTTACTACGAGAATTATGTTCAGTAGATCCACCACAATTATAATACACTCAGTTACCGCTACTTAGACCATAACCCGATGAACAGGTAAACACAGGAGAGGGAGGAGCAGGACTCAAGAGATAATATTGTGAAGTGAATATATTATCTCGAATCAATCTCAATTATCCGTGGCTGATTTAGTGCATGTTTACGGCTCATGGCTGAGAGCTCCACTACCCAACACGAGAGAGAGAGAGGGGGGGGGGGCAATGTGTAGAAATATATATTACAAAAGAAAGAAAACATGAAAGAATGGAAGGACGGGATAATAAATAAAGTGGAGTGAGAAGATAGAGGATAACCAAAAAAGAGAAGAGACGAGTCACTTGTAAGCTGCACAGATACTGTATTTATTTTTTATTCTCCGTCAGTGAATGGGTCAGTCTAGTTAAATGCGCGTCCATAGATAAAGAAACCGAGCGAGTTTATATATATATATATATATATATATATATATATATATATATATATATATATATATATATATATATATATATATATATATATATCCTAACCAACACCACCATCACCATCACCACCACCAACAGCATCACCACCACCACCACCACTACCACCAGCACTACCACCAGCACCACCACCACCACCACCACCACAACCACAACCACCAACATCACTACTACCACCAGCAACAACAACAGCAGCACCAGCAGGAGGAGAGGCAGACCCTTCACCGCACAGGTGTATCAGGGAGAGGTGGAAGCAGTTACCAGAACTTGTGCAAGAGTGACGTAACAGAGCTCTCCCTACACCCCCACCCACCCACCCACTCACTGACACCTATGATGCTGTGCTGGTGATCTCTCTCTCTCTCTCTCTGGTGCTGTATTGGTGATCCGTCTCTCTCTCAGGTATTGTGCTGGTGATACCTTCTCATTGGTGTTGTGATGGTGATCCTTTGCTTTGTCCGCTCACGTGTTGCACATTCTTGGAAAATGATTCATCAAGACCGTCGTGCCTGAGTCTGTGGACGACGTAACCCAACCTGGTCTAGACACGAGCCACTGTGACGCCGCCCACATAGCGTTATGGCTCTTTTATGACTCACGGGTCAAAGAGCAACTATGACAACATGGCTCTCCCCGCACACGTCGCGTACACACACACACACACATACCGAGAGCAACTAAACGGACACAAGCAATCAAGGATGTACCATAAACAACATCTTTACGCACACACACACACACACACACACACACAGTACGAACACACGCACGCCCTCAAACATACGCCACGCGCATTTGTACGCCCACACGCATTCCCCCAATTAGTTCTCACTCACGGCTACATACGCACCCTCACATGAGCACATCCCCAATACAGTATATTACAGTCACTCACCTAGGTCCTGTTACACGTCCTCACTCAATATCCTCCACGCATCTCTACTGGTGGCTGCACGCAATTACTGCACGCAATCACTGCACAATGCCCCCTCTCACACGCACACCCTTACACTTTAACATTCACCCATGGACATCTAAAGTCACATACGCACGTACCTCCCACGGGCGTTCAGACGTGCATCAATATTCTTCGCGCACACAGTCACGCACGCACACAGAACTCCCTCCCACACACACACACACACACACACAAACACGCGCGCGCAATTCCCTCTCACATGGGTACACTCATGTATTTACGGGATTTCCTTCCGCACACACACACACACACACACACACACACACACACACACACACACACACACTCAAAGACGTCTTCCCCCAACAGGCGAAGGAGAACAGAAACGGATGATCCCTGTCAATGGTGTTGGTGCATAACCACGGCCCGTCACTGGCGCCAGACAAACAACAAAAAATATCGTCAAGGTTCCACTACAAACACCAACATTCCTGCACTCGCGGCCATGGGATCGTCTGGTGACAGAGCAGAAGGGTAAGGAGGGGGAGGAGGAGGAGGAGGAGGAGGAGGAGGAGGAGGAGGAGGAGGAGGTGGTGGTGGAGGAGGAGGAGGAGGAGGAGGAGGTGGTGGTGGTGGTGGTGGTGGTGGTGGTGGTGGTGGTGGTGAGAGGAGGAAGGGGAGGGAGGTGTAGGAAGAGATGGAGGAGGAGGTGGAGGAGAGAGGGGAGGAAGGAAGGAAGGAAATAGATGTGAGGGATGTGTAAGAGGGAGATAAGAGATGAAGAGGAAGGGTTTTGAAGCCAAATAAAGAGAGGAACTGTAAAAAAAAAAGAAGGTAAAGATGCATTTGAAGAAGAACAAGAACAAGAAGAACAAGAACAAGAGACTGATAGAGACTAGGCAGTGAGAAGATGTGACATCGTCCAGTCCTTTGAGCGCCGTGGTGTTGACGAGAATAATGGCAGGAAGATATCTGTTCTTTGACTATAAACACCTTACCCTTATTTAGTTGTTTTTCTGCGCTTCTATGCCGTCTAATTTCATACAGCAACTCTGTAAAAGTAACACCTACACACTAACGGAAGTAGACATCAAGCTGTAGTGTGTGTGTGTGTGTGTGTGTGTGTGTGTGTATCACAAGAGTTACACTAATACAGGAATTAACACAAGGGCGGAAGAGCACCTCAATCAACACCCAACCATAATGCACCTGGCGGCCCACCTTCATCCAGGACCTACTATAACACTACGGACGAAGGCGGTGTTGCCGAACTCTGCCGTTGGCTGGGGCGTGTCTAACGGCGTCCCACAGACACTACTTCAACACGGTCATATACTGTATATATATTTTTGGGAGGGTGGAGAAGGGAGAAGAGAGGGGAGGGGGGACGAAGAGGTAGGGGAGGAGGGGGTAGGTAGGGAGGAAAGGGAAGGCAGGGGAGCAGGGAGAGGCAGGGGAGGAGGGAGAAGGCAGGGGAGGAAGGAAACGTAGGGGAGATGAAGGGAAGGTGGGAAGGGGAGGGGAAGACAGGGAAGGAGGGAAAGGCAGGGGAAGAGGGTGGTAGGGGGGGGGAGGAGGCAGGAGAGGCAGAGGAAGGGTGGGGAGATGGGGAAAGAAGGGGAAGAAGGGGAAGGGTTGGGAGGAAAGGGGTCACGTAGGGGATGAAGGGGAGGCAGGGGAGGAAGGGTGGGGAATAAAGGGGAAGGGTGGGGAGGAAAGGGGAAGGCATGGGAGGGGAGACTTGGAGCACACGAGATTACATGAATAAGGAAAAGGAGTCACGATCATGTTAGGGAGAAAAAGTCACATTAAGAATATAAAAGAGGGGTTTCCGGTCTCAGGATTTTAATTGAGCATCTTGGAGAGGATACGAAGTGTGTCGGAGTTACTTCCCACAGCGTTGAGTCATATAACTGTTCTCTCTCTCTCTCTCTCTCTCTCTCTCTCTCTCTCTCTCTCTCTCTCTTTCTCATATCCCTCACTCTCTCACTCTTTCTCACATCTCCCACCCCCTCTCTCTCTCTCTCTCTCTCTTCCCTCCTTCCTCTGTCTCTCATCCCCACCTCTTTCTCCCTCTCCTTCACTCTCTCACATCCCCACACCTCTCACTCTCTCTCCACATCCCCCCTCTCCTCTCTCTCTCACATCCCCCACCTCTCTCTCTCTCTCTCTCACTTTTTACTCTCACCTCACTGTCTCACATCCATGTTAGTTTCCCCCATACGAGACCCAAAGCGTCCCAACTACACCCAAAATTAGTGACAAGCAACACACCGAAAGATATCCATACCTTCCTCCTGGCGACCAGTCGAGTAATCTGATAGGAAGAAAGACACAGTGATAAGAAGCACAGTCACCATAGGCCATCGAGATTTTACAATATATAACAAAAACAAAACACTAAAGAAATTTAATGACCTTTATGCTTCTCGCCATGAAGGTATAAAAATATAAACACAATCAAATCCTATGATAATCGAGAACAATGTAACAATAAGGGATTCAAAAAGCTCTATAAGAGATACTCAAGATGATAGGAGTCCCACATCTTCCACATCCTAATATCAATAATCCTTAAGGTCAGGAGATCCTTCACCTGAGGGGGTAGGGGAGTGCCAACCTCTGAACCATCATCACCTCATCTCCTTGTCTCCTACCACAGGCCAACAGGAAACTGGACATGCTTGTAATCTTTTGTTGGTTAGAGACTGCAGTGGTTTTTGTCCAGAGGCGAATGAGTGCAGTGTGGAGTCGAAACGTTTTTATAGGGCTACGTGCTTTCCGAGGCTCAGCGAGCTCGCCCAGACACAACGTCACCACCACCAGACGAGTTCTCCTGTGGGAGGAAGGGGGAAAAGGAGGACAAGGAAGAGGATAAGGAGAAGGAGGAGGAAAAGGACGAGGAAAGGACAATAAGAAGGAGGAAGACGAGGAGGAAGATAAGAAAGATAAGGAGGATAAGAAAGAAGTAGAATGGGAGGAGGACGACTAGATGACTAGGAAGAGGAGGAGGAGAGGAGGAGGAGGAGGAGGAGGAGGGAGAAGACGACTAGAAGGGCGACTAAGGAAGAAGAAACATAGACTAGAAGAATAAAAGAAAAGGGATTGTAAGACTATGGACGAAGAAGGAAAGGAAGATAAAAGGAAATAATGAAGTGAAAGAACAACGGGAGGATAAAGAAGAGTGAAAGAAGTAGGACAAAAACATGAAAGCAGAATTAAACTGGGTTAAGTAGAGGCATAAATGGGTAAACAAAAGCTAAAGTTCAATGAGAAAAAATAAAATAAATTGAAGAGAAGAGAATGGGGAAGAAAGCGTAAAGGAAAGGGTGGGGGCGGGGAGTTAAGGAGGAGGTGAGGAAGAAGGGATGGGAAGAGGAGGAGGAGGAGAAGGAGGAGGAGGAGGAGGAGGAGGAGGTGCTGGTGGTGAACATGACAATGCAGAGGAGATAAATCCTTTTTCTTTCTCAAGCAGTTCTCGCAATTTACTTGAGACTATTACCGACACATTTTCTCAATCTTATATTTAAACTTTCATTCAAACTCTCTATATACAGAGTATCTAACCCACACAGACGATGGCAACACAGTTCATGAAAAAAAATATATATAACCTTCAAGTCCTCATTGTAGACAGCCGGTGTTAAGAGAACCTGACGTTTTTGGTGCCAAATAATCTAGAGTTAAACAAATCTGGCTCAAGTTTTAGCAGCTCGCAGACCAACCGGTATCGTCATGGTCCAGCCCTTTTGTGTGCTGCGGGGCCCGACCACACACACCCGCTCCGACTCCCTGTCTCATCCACCTCTAGTCGGGTCGGCTTTTTGTCGGCTTTGTGCGACTATTATGTAGATTTGGGTAGATTACCAGCAGTGATTATCCTCACCCGTGTTTACCTGATCGATGTTTACGCGTCCCATATCTTCCGAGACACGTTATTGGTCAGAAAAAAAGACAAATGGATTGACGAACAGCATAAATAAACAGTCACGATGGAGGTACAGTGAGAAGACGGAGTATTTAGCTTATATCGCTGTGTATAGATGGAAACAAAGGTATAGAATATTGAGTATTGATGTATATAGACACCACAGCAGAGTTACAGAGGGTAAAATGAATGAGTATCCCGTGAGAGAGGCGGGTGATGGCTGGATGTTGTGGTCAACCTGCTAGGAGGGGCTAGATAAACCTATCCCGGCCGGCCGTGCGTGACGCCGCCCACCTCGCGTCCTTCTGGCTGTTATTGTCATGCCTCTTGCTCATGTTGCTGCTGCTCTGCTGCTGTTGCTGCTGCTGTGCGGTCCTGTCTCTACCATTGCTGCTACTCCTAATCTTTCCTTTACTGTTGCTGCTGCTTCTATCTCTCCTTTAACTGTTGTAGCAGTCATACTTTAATGTTTCTGGTGTTATTCCTCCTTTACTTCTGCTTCTGACTTCCATCCTTTTTTGTATTCACTGTTACTGTCATTTCTGTAGTTTCGTCACTTTTTTGCTGCATTATTCTTGTCACCTGGGTTCTGTTTTTATCTTTGTCATTAACCTCTATATGTGCCTCTTGATCGCCTGAATTACAGCCAAATCTCTGTTTCCTGGAAGACCGTGACAAATATTCTCACTCCTGGCAGCGCTTCAGCCACTGCTCTGGCTACACTGTTAACAGGTGTATGGACGGGGAGTTCCCTGTTTACGTGTTGTAAATCATCTTTGTATTAACGAAAAAAAACAGGGCGATGTAAAATGAAAATATTTCTGTGTTTTTGACCTTGAATTCTCTTTAACAATGTATAAAAATTGAGCAATATATCTTGACTATTCAGGAAGTAGGATGCTAATAATAATTCCACGAGTGATGTAGGGTTATAGCTTCAGTGTGGCAGTCGTCATGCAGAGTACACAGGTTACAGTAGTTTATATAACCACACAGTCCTCTCGCGTCATAATCTATTCAGCTGTGAAATTTACTCACACTACACTACGTCTTTGATATCCGGCTATACTGTATCATTAATGTTATCTATGTCGTTATTAGTGACATCCAAAACATGACTCAACTATTGTCCTTTGTTGTTATGACTGTGTATTTGTTTATGATCAGTCTCCAGCCTCCGCCATTACCCCAACCTGAAGCCGAGGTTGTCGTACACGTATGAGGCCAAGCGTAACAACGTCTGGCAGCCCCACCTCAACCACCTGCTCCACTTCTAAGTTCTTTTTTTATTTTTATTTTTAGGTGGAGGTAACAAGTTTAAACTCTCCAAACAGCATACCAGCCCCAGGGAACCTCTCTGTAGGTGGCGTCTAGAGGCTGTTTAAGCTTTTCCATTCGTTTTACGCTCGAGTCAGCAACACCGGTGCGCTCCTCGTAAGGGACGGTAAAGGGAACAAATGGACGTGGCTGCAACGCCTTGTTGAACAGTTAGACAATAGTTTTTCCCCCCGGTGGTCCATGGGAACTTTGGGTCTGCAGGAATACAGGGACAACACCAAGGAAACCCAGAGTAAGGGAGGAGAGCTCATGCCGTTATGGTAATTTCACACACAAAAAAATCGTCCAAGCTATTTATCGAAAATAATCTAGCTAACGGGTGTGGTTAGGTTAGTTTAGGTTAGGTTAGGTTAGTAAGGGTGATTAACCACCCCAATAGTCAAATGTCCTGAGTTAAGAAATATATTACAGATCCCTGAATTACAACATGGACGGTACCCTGACTCTTTGAACTCTCAGATGAAAGTCAAGATGTACTACGCAGAAGAGGTCGCTGCAGGTGAACAACGTGATAGGTGATGCAGGTATGAGTTATAGAGATACTGCACAGGTGAGATACAAGTAATACACAGGTGAGACAGAAAGGTAATAGACAGGTGATAAATACAAGGACTGTACAGGTAAGCTACAGGTGAGACACAAGTAACACAGGTGAGAAACAAGCATTATACAGGTAAGTTATTAAAGTTTTTACACAGGTAAGACACGGAGGTACGCCACAGGAGAGTCAGACAGTAGCAGCAGAATAATCTTTGTGTGGTGTTCTATTTTCCTCACCCTCAACGCCCTCTTTAACAACGTCTCCTCCTCATCCCTCCTCCCCTTCCTCCATTGTCACAACACGTACGGGAGCCGCTTCCTCTCCCACTTTTCTCGGTCAACTTCGCTCACATGCTTCATTAAGTGACAGCCACGGGATGAAACCAAACGATGGATAACGAAACGTTGCGGGATGACGCCTTAGTCGTAGCTGCAGTATCCGTCTAGGTGTGTTCAAGTCCCTGGTGGTGTGTCTGACAGGTGGGAGTTCAAGAATGTGTCCACTACGTCAGGTGCGGAACTGACGGATACCAAAGCACACGGGGACATGACGCTGAGGCATGAAAGATACAGTAATTCTGGACAAGCCTTTGAGAATGGCCCACTCCCCCGCGTCCCTCTCGTCCTCCTCCTCCCCTCCTGCCACCCACCCTTACTGACGGGCGCCGCCCTTCCGGTGTGGGCTGGAAACTCACGCCCACGCCCTAAATTCGACCAACCCATACCCCTCCTCTCCTCACGAACATCTCGAAATATTTGAATTAAGTTAAAAAAAAAGGCAAACAGATGCCCTATAACACCATCTGCATTATAGATTACAAGTTATTAATGATGAGACTAATGATGATATTAATACTTGTATATCAACGTTAATCATTAATGTAATGGAAATATTAATAATACTGAATTCTAATTATGGATTCAGCAGCTCACGTGGAAAAGTTAAGACACAGAGAGTTTATTTAATATCTACATCAATTTCTATTCTCCTTCCCCTTCTGACCCTCCCTCTTCCGTTTCCTTCCTCACTGTCCAACTGTCTGCCTCCGTCTGTGTTTTTCTGTCTATCCTGACCATATACTTAGTTTAATATACGCGCACTGTCTACTAGATCTTCTTAAATGTCTGTATAAATAAATGATTTTCTTTTCTTAGTCGTCTGTCTGATCGGCAACACCCTTGATTAAATACCTGTCTAACTACCACCCGTCTTACCTGCTTGATTAATTTCAATTTAGACAGTATACAGGTACTCAACTATCACCTGGTTTTTCTATCTAAGCGACTTTTTATTTTATCTTTACTGAACTAAGTCTTTTCCTATCTAACTAACTGTCTCATTTGACTATCTTCCTCCCTAACTGTCTTCCTCCAAGACTGTTTTCCTCCCAGACTGTCTTCCTCCCTGACTGTCTTCCTCCCTGACTGCCTTTCTCCCTGACTATTTCCTCCTTGACTGTCTTTCTCCCTGATTGTCTTCCTCCTTGACTGTCCTCCTCCTTGACTGTCTTCCTCCTTGACTGTCTTCCTCCCTGACTGTTTTCCTCCCTGACTGTTTTCCTCCCTGACTGTCTTCCTCCTTGACTGTCTTTCTCCCTGACTGTCTTCCTCTTTGACTGTCTTCCTCTTTGACTGTCTTCCTCCTTTGACTGTCTGACTGGGTTGGGTGGCAGTGTGGTGATGCGGTGACGGAAGTTTCGGGACAACACGAGGAATCTGTAATGAGAGCATTGTTTTGCCACACAATGCTTCGCTTTTTCTCCTCCAACCCTCAGTCCTTTTCGGGAGTTTTAATGAGGAAAGGAAATTCTGTTTGTATATACTTCAGGGAGGAGAGGGAGGAGGTCCTTTTAAATGTCAATTTCCCCTCCCAGCCTCTTGTTTGTGAATGAGACGAGCACCATTCGACGTATCGCCCCCCCCCGAAAAAAACAAAGCCCAAAGTAACTAGAATCAATAACATCAGAACCATGCTAATTGGTTATGTTAGGTTAGGTTAAGGAATCTAAAAGCACGTACGCTATCAACAGTTCACTTGCCACCAACATTGCTCAGCCTCAGCATCTTAACGTTAGAATCGTCACGAAGGGTTTTATAACACGGAACTTGAAGCCAATGTTTATGGGACCTAGTTTTTTTCCTCCTTGATACGTATGCTAATTACGGAACGCGGAGAGAGAGAGAGAGAGAGAGAGAGAGAGAGAGAGAGAGAGAGAGAGAGAGAGAGAGTTATATCCGGCTTCATTGTTGACCTATTCTCATACGGTTAATGGCAGTTCTATGGGCCCTTACATCTACCTTATTGTGCTATAGAGTCTTGCAGTTCATTAAATTAACGGCCCGAGTAGATCCTCACTTTTAGAGGCCCCCTTACACCTTCTTACGTTATGGGCCCTTGGTATTTCGTTACTGTTAAGACCACTGCACTTACTCAACTTCGAAGGGTTGTCTATTATGTTACTTTTGGTTAACGTACAGTTTTATTTATATCTCGTAGTTCAATACTTATAGAGCCATAGTATTAGTATTTTATTAAAAGTGCAGTTATTTGTGATATCTTGACTTATAGGTGTGAGAGATTATACAGCTAATTTGACACTTTCTTGAGCGTTCGATTCTTTTCAGTGATTGATAAAAAGGAAAAAAAATAGACAAAATTACTCCTGCAGAAGGCCAGGGGTAGAGAGAGCTGCCCTGGACCACACGTGCGGCACAACAAGTGTCTTTCCTGCAAACATTAATCGTTTACATTAGAGGCGTCTGAACACACGCTCTTCTCGAACCTCAAGCACACTTCTAAGACTACATTTAAAAGTGGCAGCTTCTTGCAGCCCAGTTTACTCTAACGAATCACCGATAGGGTGTCTATCCTAGTGCTCGCGATGACAAGATTGCAGGGCCAAAATGGGTTATATATTTCACATCTCTATTTACCTATTTTAGTGTGCAGCATCACGTTTATAATCAAGGAGATGCTATCATTTAATAAAGTATAATTTCACATATCAACTGCATCTGATACAGGAGAACCGGTCAATAGTATCTCCAACGTGAACTATTTTCACCTCAACCACCTCCCCGAGTAAGGACCAGCACCACTTGTATTCACAGACTTCTCGACCGACTGCATATATTGCATAACTGGAGAGTAAAAAGTGACAACCAGCACATGAGCATGGCTGGCTGGGGAGGGGGTCCACATTGATATAAGATCAGAAGTACACAGACAATCACGCAGGGTACAGTGATTCAACTTTAGGAAAAGCTTTATGAAAAACACAAACTTTGCCTCTTTTTTTCTGGTGTACCACAGATGATATCTTGACAGGAGACGACGTGTCAGTGATAGACTATGATAATTCAGTGGCATATCAAAGACCACGCACGGAATCCGTCTATTGAAACTGGTACGTTTGATTCTACACCCTGATGACCGGGTACCGGAGCCCGGCCCGTGGTCATGGCGTGCCAATATGAATTTTTTGCTGACGGTGTAAAAAAGCAAAGTTTGTTTTACGCGGAAAGTTCATGCTCTCTCTCTGACCACGAATCATAGGGTTGTCACTGGCTTGGATTTATTGACCTGATTATTATGGAAGTAACTAACGGGGCTGTCGAACCCAAGGACGATAAGAATGTCCTAAAAGGGAAAGATAATTGTTACTTAAGTCACCAGTCATTGTAAGGAGACAAGCTTACCGAGTGTGTGACCTTTAACAGAGACACACAGTGCACTTTAACACTACTGGCTGACACATGCATCTTCTCTCTCTATAACTAACAAAAACTAACACATACTTTCATCTTTTTTTAACGAACGAACTTTGTATATATCTCTCTCGTTGTGTCTCATCTCCCTACAATTACCAGTGAGAGACATTTACAGCGAAGAGACTAAAATAAAAGAAATTCTTAAGGTACAGAAGAAGTCGTGTTCTTGCGCCCAACTGAGAGGTTCATGAACGCGGGAGAAGACCGCACGCCACATGACCGCTTCTCCAATCACTTATCATGGTGTACGTCGCGGGGTGGTCCACTCGTCATCCTCACGCTAACTGATTTTCCTACAGTGCACAGGTGAGAGATTATCGTGTGCTGGTGAGGTATTGAGGGGGGGAGTGAGTGAGGCAATGGGGGAGTGAGGTAGTGCAGGAGGAGGAGGAGTGTGGGACGCTCCTCTCATACATACATACACACACACACACACACACACACACACACACACACACACACACGACCAAATTCTTATTAAATCACTAGAACAAAGGAAAGATGGATAAATATTGAATAAAAACTAACCACAAAAAAGAAAGCCATTGAGAGAGACAGAGAGAACAGAGAACTATGAAGAGCTGGGATCCGGGCAGCTGACCCAAAAGAAACAAGAAAAAAAAAAATCTGATAAAGAATAATAATTAAAATATAAAGCTTCTAAATGATGTTTCGGGTAATAATAAAATCATAGAATGTGAGTTTGTATACAAAAAAAATAAATAAAAAAAATATTAGTAACATTACCATAAGTGGCCAGAAGCGTGTTGTACGAGTCATGTTCATAATATTTATCAGAGAGAGAGGGAGAAGGAGGAGGAAGTATTGTACCACACGATGCGAGAGTGTGATGGCTGGCTGGCTGTACGTGGGAGGCATGTACTTGGGTCAGGTGTGAAATAGCGGTAAAACAGATGCCAAGACGACAGACAAGAGACACTACTAATTCTGAGAAACTGTGCCTCAATGTTTATTCCTTCTGTGGTCTGGATTTTCGACCTAGCTGATGGAATAAACCTCTTGATGTTTATTTTTTTCGGGTTTTTTAATAGAGGTTAAAACCCAACTTTTTAAGACGCCCAAGAAAACTCCTCAGAGGAATATTGCTCAGTCATGCCTTCGAATTGTCTCCCGTTATAATACTTTCGTTCCAGCTTCCTCGAACACCAGTAATACACCAAAGAGTAACTGGTGTTCCATAATGCATATATTAACCACTCTCAGGGGTAAAAACTTAACAGCATAGTGAATGTTTATGCAGGAAGCTTCTCAGATTAGCGCACACACACACACACACACACACACACACACACACACACAAGGTCCTCACTTTTTTACTCCTAATTTCATTTTTGATCGCGTCTGAGATGATGGATGACGGAGACGGCGAGCCTGACGCGACCACACAGATATACAACATGCAGACGAGGCGGTAATACTGGGCGCCAGGCCGAAGGTTGGGGGGGACCACACCACGCCACCGGTGACGCCCTCACTCCTCCTCACGCCCACCTGCTCCACTTCCTCACCCAGCGTCTCCTGGTAATTACGGAAGTCACCTCATAGTAATATCTTCTGTTATCACGTGGTCTCTGCTAGTACCATCTCCTGATAATGAAATCCTTATATAGGAGAAAATACAACAATAAAGCGAGATTTCAGTGGGATTTCAATGTTAAGATTAATGTGGTATTAAATAATTTCTTATTCCTGATACTAAATTTTACACATCAATTAAACATCAATTGATGATACGTTTTTAATGTCTAATAATATCACGTCCATTAATTAAATTCCTGCTATCACCTGTTTAAATCCGCAACGACACTTGCAGGCATCTCTCGCTCCCCTCCCTGCCACCCCTCCCTCCCTCTAGCCCTCCCCTGCTGCTCCCCTGCTCACAACATGTTATTTCCATGTCTGGGGCATTTTCACATTTTCTTATCTTGAAATATCTTACTAACCTCCTATTTTAAAAAGAAAAGGAGCAAAGAAAAAATAAAGGAAATCACAAAACCCTTTAAGAAAAATAGTGTTAGGTGTGTATTGTCATTATTTAACCCCTTAAAACTAACTGTCTTTTAAGTAAATATTCATCAGTTAGTGAAATCCAGCTTATTGGAGTGAATTCCGACTAAGGAGAGCACAAGGGAAGTCGCGAGTGGTGTTTAAACATAACGTCACTTAAACGGGTGTATTAAAATAGTGGGACACGGCTTTTGTCTGAGCTGAAGGAATCACGATGAACCAACAACTTGACCTCATTACCAGCTAGCGTCCCTTTGTCCTCCTCCTGATCCCCTCCGTCAGCACGAACCACCACCTTCAACTACCACCTCCTCTTCCCCCCATCCACCCATCCCTCTTCTCTAGTAAAGCCCCACCCATGTAACTCCCCCTCTCCTCATCCCCCACCCCTTGTTCTCCAGTAAACTCCCACCTGTAATCACCCCCCTAAGCCTCCCTTCCCCTACATGACTCTCCATTCCCAATCTTTCCTCACCTCTCCAGTCCCTCCTTCCTCTTCATCCTGTAATCCTCTCCAAACCACCCCTTTCATTCCTCCCTTCCTCCTCGTCAAGACCCCTTATTAACTCCTCCCCACCACAGCATCCCCCCTCACCCTCCTCCCCCTCACTCTTCCCCACCAGAGCATCCCCCCCGCCACCTTGCTCCCCCCTCACTCCACATCACTCTCCTCCCCACCCCCCTCATCACCCTGGGACCGCACTGGAACAAGCTCTTGAAAACGGTGATATGATAAATTGGGTGTCGTGTTATCGTGCTCCGGTGCCTTGTGGTAATGCTGCATAAGGCTTAGTGTCCGCTGCGATGGAGATGACTATCGTAATTGCTTGATATCAAGGCCTTAGGTAAGTGTGTCTCGACAAAGGCACTCCAGCGTGAATTTTTATTTGTTTCTCTACACTGGACCATTGGTGAGCGAGTCTGACTAAATATTGCACTAATTTATTGGAACTTTTATTCGTGTATTGCTTACTGTAAATCAGAAGTGTTTCTTAAAGGCACGTGGAAGGTTCTGTTTTTATATTGCTCTGGAAATGTTTCTCAAAAGTTGGAGTCATGAAAGTATTTTATTGCTGCGAGAAAAGATTTTTGGGATTTAGGAAGATTAAAGACCAGGAAAAGAGACCACTGTGCTTAACCTGAATATATATATATATATATATATATATATATATATATATATATATATATATATATATATATATATATATATATATATATATATATATATTGTATCTAAGTAACAAAAATTCCTCCCAAAATAATAATAACATAAATTATTTAGCTTTTTGATAAACTTCCCATGATGAGTGTGTGAACGCGGGAGGTGCAGCAGGAGGCACGGCAGGGGAGGTCTGGCGAGTGCAAGGCGGGTCCTGGCGGGCTCCGGGGGGCCTCATGACAGACCGCTGGAGCGAAGGACTCACGACCCTACAGCAGTGTGGGAGAGAGCAGCGGGTCAACGGCAGGAGTCCCCACAGAACAGGATACCTTTTGTGTTATTGTTGCAGGACTCCCCAGCAGCCCTGATCAACGCCCCTGGGACCACCCCCGCCTCATCGCCACACCCACTCCTACACTATTTATCAATGACATCGTTTTCACAATTTACATACAGGTGTTTATTTAATATTCCTTTACATATAAGTATCTCTAGCGCACGATTACATCATCATAAAAATATTTAATATATCCAAACTATATAATTACTGAGGACATAGACCAGTTTATTATATAGTGCATTTAACAACACGTTTAGCAGTCTCCTTGTATCTTCCCAGTGCAGAAACACACTCCCAATAACGTAGTCAGATCAGCCTCGTTGTAGTCGAAACTCGTTCACTCGGATATAGGTCACACCTTCCCCCACCGAATGTCAAGTGTGATGTTATATTCTCTAAAGAGAGCTACGCGTTCCACCTGGCTACTCCGGGCCATGAGAAGTTCAAGCTGAGATCAAGCACACTGGAGAGAGGTTCTTGTACGATGAAGAACGAATGTATTAAACCACTAGTATTATAGTTTAACAAGTGTCATTATCAGTACAAGCCGCTCGATGAATGGAAGGTATAAAGAAAAAATTGAATAGCGCCAGAACAGCCATGGTACCGGTAACATATAGTATAATTGACGGTACCATAGTAACGGCAGCAACAACAGAAACATCAATGATTAACAACAGCACACGTGACAGCTACAGCAGCACCAGTAACAGGAACAGCAACAGTCACATGACAAAAGCCGACCTGGTTTTAGTCCTGTTGTGCGTCCAGACAATTGCATGATGAAAGAACAAATGGTTGCCCAAGTCCTTCACTCAACATTTGCCTCGGCCAGCCAGCTCAGTACCTCGGATGGTAGAGGAGCTGACGAAGGTATTACTGCAGGAGGGTAGTAGAGTCTCTGAAGAGAGATGAAATATAATATCCGAGGAACTGAAAAATACTTTAATCACGGAGACCATTGGTTGGAAAGAGACGAGGAAGATATTCAAAGTAATGAGACAACCAGAGAAGCTAATCCAACAGCTCAGGGGGAAGGAGAGGAAATACATAACAGATGAGAAGATGTAGGAGAGGATCGTATTGATGAGAGTAGGTGAGACAAGCACTCCAAGAACTAAGGTATATAAAGATTATGGAAAGAGAATGTAGGTACGGTGTCTCCTCTCTCTCTCTCTCTCTCTCTCTCCCTTATCCTCGTGCTAACCTGAGTCCTCGGCGTCAAGCATTAACTTCGGACTCACACGCAGACAAAAATCGAAAAACAAAAAAATCGAGTTTGACACTTTTGTTCTGTACCGAGATAAGGTGGAGATGGTGGAGCTGATGAAGAGAGGTCGTGATAGGAATGGACTTAATAGCCAATTATCGTGTATTACAGTGGGTTTTGGTCGCCCTCAGCCTCGGGGCCACCAAACAAAGCACCCTTCACCCGGCCAGACCACCAACGCATCGCAACGCCCAGATTTGCATTAAGATTTTCCACTATCAGGAGACCACATGGGAGGCCACGGGCATTAGTATACCGTTTATCACCCCGCCGACTATGGGAACTTATCATCCGGCGGGGAAAAGTCCAGCTGAGAAACCTCGTTAGGTTAACGTATGCCCTTAGAGAGGGGTTGGACGCGATAATGCGAAAGTTGACGACGGTGTTGTGGAGTGACATAGAGCAGGTGTTGTGAAGGTAGATGGTGTAGATTAACAGATAATAAGAGATTGTGGTGCCTAAGTGTCTCTAAGGGAGGGAGTGAGGAGATAACTGAATAGAACGGCTCGACAGGTGTGAGATGTTAACGAGATTGATAGAGTCGATAAACTCACTCGTTTATTGTGCTGGATTAATCCTACTCCCTGAGACTAAGCTGTAAGAACTGGTGAAAATAACCGAGTGTCAACAATATTTTACAAAACAACATTTAAATGAGACATAAAAGCTGATGAGTCTTATTTAGTGTTATGTTTGTAGCTCAAGGTGGATCCGGGACTGTCTCATCTACGGTAAATTATTATATTTCTTCGTATATTCCACTTTTCAGGTTATGTCCCCAACATGCTGACTCTCCCGGTTTTTGATGCTTGAATCATCTGCTACCGCTTGGCACCTTCGGGTCTCCCACCCAAATGTGCCTTGACCAGTCTTACTCATACCAGGCTTCAAAAACGCCTTTGCCGGCTGTCATAAGTTTCGAGACAGAATTTAGACGTCTGGCCACTTGAAAACCGTAGCTGAACTGATCACACAAGAGCCGCGCTGCTGATGCTGGTACTGGAGCTGAAGGAGGAGGTGGAGGTGGTGGTAAAGCCCTCCTGGATATGTAATTTAATATATAAATATATATTTTCTCATTATGATAAACTTCATCCGTCTCAGTAAATAATACAGCATGTATATTATTTTTTATGATAGATCACTGCTAAAAAGTATAATTACGACTTATTGTGAAAATTGAGGCAACTATATCATGTCACTCAAATTAACATTATACCCCAAAGTATTCAGGAACAGCAGTCCAGCCCCAAACCCAGACGTCCTGTTCTCCTTCAGCCACTGTATACTTAGAGACCTACGTTGGCAGGCCACTTAGCGACTGGGCATAGAAAATTGCAGAGGTTTGGGTTCTTGGAAAGTGATGCTGATGGGTACTTTGCCATTTCATGGTGGTCACCTCACAAGTGGGGCAACGCGGAGCTAACTTCCATCACGGCGGGAACCTGACACACTAGACGTGGGTCTGGTCATACTCCTCACCCTACTATGTATTTATAAACAGAAATCAGGCACGTAGTGAAGCAAACAGAAATCAGTAGCGTAGTGACGTAAACAAATATCAGGAGAGTAGTGACGTGAATGAGAAAAAATCTTCCCTGAGAAATTATATATATATATATATATATATATATATATATATATATATATATATATATATATATATATATATATATATATATATATATATATATATATATATATATATATCACAACAGTAAATGCAGATGATATTTTTTTCCCAACACAATCGATCGCCTGTCGGATGGTTCCAAGAGAAACGATATTTAGTGTTATTACAACCATGAGAGGTGAGCACGTAAAACAATATTCCATGAATGGCGGAGCGAAGCAAACAATGGAGGGACGGAGAGAAGAATAGAGGCTGCCACAAAGAGAACAAACAAGAATAGTACACGATCAAGATGTGTTATTGATAGGTGGCCGCACTGCTGGGTCGCCCTCCACCACAGCATGGTTATTGGGTGACCAGGGGAGGCTGATGATGACCAACGGAGGAGACGTGGAGGAGGAGGAGGACCAGGTAGTGGAGGAGAAAGAGGAGTGGAAAATTATAGGTGGGGTGAACAGATAAGTGGGGCGACAGGAGAAAGCGCCATAAGAGGGGAAAGTACAGTTAACTAAGTGATCGAGGACGAGAAGGAATGTGAGAAAGATGAAAGAAAACGAATGAGTCGAATAAAAGTTTGAACGAGACCCAGAGAGATAAAAATATGTAGTGGGAGAAATGGGGAAAGGTGTGTGTGTGTGTGTGTGTGTGTGTGTGTGTGTGTGTGTGTGTGTGTGTGTGTGTGTGTGTGTGCTTTACTAATCATGATCAATATGACAGGTACCTACATAAAAAATAAACCCACACAAAGGAATATATTAAGTCACTAACTCATGAAGATATATATTACCTATTATTTATGTAATGTATTTCCAGCAAGAATTAAAAAAAAACCCACTAAAAAGAAAACAAAAATCAAATCCAGAGCGAGTTACGTCAGCATCCGGAACCTTCATCTTGGCAATGAGAAAATTCAGTCATCTGGAGATAGTCAAGATAGTGTTAAGCGTCTCCACCACACACACACACTCAGTTTTCTGTGAATCAATTTTTTCCGATTTTTTTCTCCGCCTTTGGGAACCTAGACGTGTGCTACTCATTTGCAAATTAATTGGCTACTTAACCCCTTCAGTTTTCTGGATAAATTGGGCACCTTTTTGTTCTTCTTCATAAGTAATCACAATTTTTTCTTTTTAGTTATTTTTTACTCGACTTGGCTTTTGTAGGTTTCCAGGAAGACGAAGTTTGATATCAGGGAAGGGAAGGGGTTAGTGGGAGGAGTGGGTAGGGAGGGAGAGGAAGGAGTGGAAAGAATGGGTAGGGAGGAGAATGGAGTGAAAAAGGGAGTCTTGGCCTTAGTAGGGTAATGAGGAAGGTAGACAGGTTGGGAGTGAGAGGGAAGGAAATGCGGAGTGGGTTGTGAGGTTATTAGGAAGGAGTAGAGAGGGGGGGGGAGGGTTTAAGAGGAAATGTAGGAAGTGGTGAGGAGGGAGAGTAGAACTGGATTGATGAGTGGCGGTAGGACGGGTTTGAGGAGGGGTAGGGTAAGAAGGTTAGTGGAGTGGGGTGGGATGGGGGTTAATGAGGAGTGAGGATAGGAGGAGAGGTGAAAGGGGGGCTAGGGAGTGCCAGGAGTGAGCCAGCACCGCTTCGGGTCTTGCCTCTATTGTACAGTATATAAACTCCGGCTATTGACTGCTAGATTGAGATAGAGTGATGCATGAAACACGTCTCATTCATTGTTCCGACTCCTTCGACAACCTCATTAAGTTATTCGAGTGTTTCAACGTTTCTTTGTACTGTAATGTATCTCCCCAGTGTGTGTTTGTATTACGTTTACTTCCATAAAGTACACAAATATGCAAATAGAACGGAACATGAACGAATTCTTCATTTTTGAGGCTTTGTTTGTACCCGAGTCTCTTCAGTAATGTTAACGATACTCACCTGGGAGCTGATTACCTTCATCACGCCGTTCATATAGTTACGGAATACTTTTATTCAACTGTGAATGGCGAGCCATGACCGAACACCGTCACTGTTTACACACTTCTCGCATCTTTAAACACTGCTATCATTACGGCATCCTCTAAATGCATAGATTTAAAAGGCCATTAAAATTCATTGACATGCAAAATTTCTAAATGGCCGCCCGAGGTGAGGGGATGGTTCCTCTCCAGCCTCCTCCCGTCTGGTAACGACGCAGCCTTTGTAAATGACATGAGAAGTAATAATTAGGAGTGTTTGGGCCTGGACCGGGTTTAATATGCCCATATACTACTAGCAAGACGTTTCACACAACAATACACCCACCATGTGCCACATTTTCCATTACTAATGATTCAATTTGACTTCATTAAAAAGAGAGGCTGCCATTACCCAACCACTTTTGCGTTTTCATATGCAAAAGAGATTGGGTCAATTAAGTTATAGGGGCAAAAAAGCGGTCCTTTGTGGCACTTGGTCGAGGCTCCGGGTAATTAAGCTCCAAGAAATGAGCGCATTCCTCCTATATACGCCACGACGACTTGAAGGGAATACTAAACATTGGTCTGGCCTTAGTCCTTAAGCTGGAGATAAGATTCCCTCCGTGTTAACCAAAGAGATTCTGGTCCCAATAAATATTACGATTTAGAGGTTTTATTGCCTGTTTGTTCAACCCTTCTGTGACTTGAATCTATAATAGCGGGTTTCCTTGTTTTACGGAGCCGATGAATATTTATGTCGGCAACAGTTGGTCATTTTTTTTTCATTGGAGAGCGCGAGCGTTTGTGGTAATTATTCTGTCACAAACTTGGCTCTCAGATTCCTTGTCTTAAAATCAGACATAAGGGAATGACAACATGACACTCTATAACTCCCCATCACACTAAAATATTCACATGGACAACCTTACGATAGAAATTTATTATCTTTTTTGGACATGGACAAAGTAACATGACCAACGATTGACACATATAACTATGACCCCGACTGTGTGTGGGAAAAACACATTCGGAAACGTCCTTGATGTCGGCAGAGAACTTTTGTCCATCACGGGATGACATTCAAAAACCTTTAGGTTAGAATCTTGCCCAGCTTAAACTACGGCTTCCAGCCTTATCGACCACTGCTTCTAGCTTTATCTTAGGCCTAGCGGAGTTGTGTTATTCGAGTAGGCTGACCAGGGAATGAGCGGAAAGAACCCATCGTCATGTAAGGTGGATGAAGAGGCCCTTAAAAATACCCAATACTTGTTTCTACTTCCGTAGCTTCCTCGGATTATGTTTCCTGTGTGTGATGTGTCCTGGGGGGAGGGGGAGGGGGAGGAGGAGGAGGAGGAGGAGGAGGAGGAGGAGGAGGAGGAGGAGGAGGAGGAGGATAGCTCCTGAACATTGTGAGAACCTACGAGTTGGTGGCTGAGAGGGGCCTGGAAGGGGATGCTGAGTTGCTTCGTAGGTTAATATATATATATATATATATATATATATATATATATATATATATATATATATATATATATATATATATATATTATATATATATAATATTAATTGCAGTTTGGTGAGGATGTAGATGAGAAAATAGCTCTAAATAGACATGGGTGGGGACCTGGCAGGAAGGAGACGTGGTGGGGACCTGGCAGGAAGGAGACGTGGGTGGGGACCTGGCAGGAAGGAGACGTGGGTGGGGACCTGGCAGGAAGGAGACGTGGGTGGGGACCTGGCTGGGAGCAGTCGTGGGTGGGGACCTGGCAGGAGGAGACGTGGGTGGGGACCTCAGGAAGGAGCGTGGGTTTGGACCTGGCTGGGAGCAGACGTGGGTGGGGACCTGACAGGAAGGAGACGTGGGTGGGGACCTGGCTGGGAGCAGACGTGGGTGGAGACCTGACAGGAAGGAGACGTGGGTGGGGACCTGACAAGAAGGAGACGTGGGTGGGGACCTGGCTGGGAGCAGACGTGGGTGGGGACCTGACAAGAAGGAGACGTGGGTGGGGACCTGGCAGGAAGGAGACGTGGGTGGAAGGGACAAATAGAGGAAGAGGGATCATAGCCTGAAGTTAAACCAAAGAGATGGGACACGCGTGTTTCTCCTTAGCCCATTGAACTCTACGAAACATAATAACAAAATAAGCAAAAGAAGAGAATAGCATCAGAAGATAATTACCATATACATTAATAGACGGAGCGAGAATAAATTACCACAGAATATAAGACAAAGGAAAAACAATAAGGCCACAAGAAGGAAATGAATCGAGTAAATACTATATAATACAAACAGGTTTATTGCACGGGGATAATCAGTCCTATCCAACGATCAATAAAGGGATCGCCACCCATGGCCCTAAACTCGAGTCATGAATTCTAGGGGCGAGCAGAGCAGAGCCGAGCCGAGCTGAGCTGAGCAGGCAGGCAGGCAGGCAGGTAGGCAGGCAGGCAGGTAGGGCACGCCGCAGGACCCATACTTGGTACACTGGACATCCTGCAATGGTCCACCGAGGAAGCAATTATTTTAAATTGAGGAAGTTCGTCAGGTCAGAAAGGAAACGACGTCCATCTCTATCATTTTCAGCGGATATATCTGTCCCCTGCTACAGTTATGTGATAATTCCTCGAGTTTTTTTGCCTACTAAATATAGCCAGAGTGTATGACAAGCATACGGTGTTGACGGCTTGCGTAATATAAATGGATGAAAAAAACAGTAACGCGGTATAGGGCGGTGCGAGTAGAGGAGTTATCCCTTGTAATACAATGAGAGAAAACGGGAGTTGTCGAGGAGTGAGAGAGGAAGCGGAGAGGCGGTGGTGAAGGATGTGGTGTTGGGAGGAAGGAGTGGCGAGAAAATAGTGCTATTCACGGAGATAAGAGACAAGAGAAATTAAGAAAATATTGTATGCATAAATAAATCGTTAGAACCTTGACGATAATTTAAAGACGTTTGATAGTAAATTGTTCTTGTAGGAAGATAATGAACGAAATTATCAAGAGGCCTTATCAGGGGTTAAATGTAGAACTTCAGAGAGACAGTGTGTGTGTGTGTGCGTGTGTGTGTTATGTGACTGTGGGAACTCATAGTGACCTCAGCATATTTTTCTTGCTGTGGAGTATTTGATCCCACATTTATAATACAACCACGGGTCATTGTCACCGAGAATATAATGAATTAATCAACAGTTGAATCAAAATCGAATCATTTGATCATATATGTAGGTAAAGTGATCAACAGCGTAGATTTTCAGTTAGGTTAGGTTAGGTTAGCAGATGCATTGTCTTCCAAGATTACAGTATGTCGGCTGTCTATGTTATAACACACCTTTCAACTCCAATAAACTAGATCTTTAATTCCTACACTATAACACAGCTCTTACGCTCTCCTCCGCAGGAAACCGTTACACTCCTACATAACACACCGTCACACCCTCTTCCATAACACATCCTCACACACTCATTTCCGCAACACACCTCCACACCCTCTTTCACAATACATAGTCACACCTTCCTCTACAAAACACCCCTCACAAGCTCCTCCTTCACATCTGTCTATCATTCTCCTGCGTTAAGGTATCGACAGTCTCTCTCTCTTCCCCCCCAATACTTCCGCCGCCACCTGCTCCCCATAGAGAACAATGAATCCCTTCCCCTACCAACACCCTCTCCTCCTCCGCCACAACAAAGCTCCCGAAGCAGTAGACGAAAGGGATCACTTGACTAGACTCCCCCATGATAAATACAGACGCCATCTCCATAATGGCTCCCTCTACTGCCAGCTCTCGGTTTGGAAAATCAAATAAAACGGCGTTATACCTCGACTGACTCTCCATGGAAGAGTAGTTCTACCTTCGTCGTACCACTGGGTCGGGTTTTGTCTAGTCACTGGTTCTCGAGTCGGAATGTTGTGATGAGAACCATTATTTCCCGGCTTCGGATTCACGAGATACCAACTCTTGGTTTCGAACTTATCACGGAAAGTTTCGAATTCCTTAACGCTACTGTTAACGCGACATTAAGATCCTGGCCATAGTGGAGAGGTAAAGGTCCCTTTGTGTTGTTGTTTCTACTTGGTCGCGTTTGCCTGAGTGACACAAGTGATTGATCTATTGGGGAGGAGGAATGTCTATATTGATGTCGTCAGTAGGAGGCGCTGGAAGAATGGATGTTGGGACGGTGGTGTGCATGACAAAGTGGATTTTAGCAAAGGATGTTTTTTTCTTCCTTTTTTATGATGAAATGAGCACCGAGGTGGCGCATATGATATTAGAGTTGGAGTCCATGACAGGATGAATTCTTTGTAAGGTAGGTTGTAATTAGATGCTGTGTATTATTATAGTGGAGTGCAGCGTGGAAGAATATAGGTGATACGAAAGAGAAATAATTAAGGGTGGAACTTGGAATGTGCACGGGGATGTGACGTAATTAAGGATGGAACTGGGAATGTGTGCGGGGATGTGAAAGGGTCAAGTCTAGTGGGAGGATGTGGAGTGGGTGGGGTGTGGGGTGTATGGAGAGGGTGATCACAGTGAGGGTGGTGAGGCATCCCCCCTCCCCCCTCCCCTCCCACAGAAAAAAACACAACGAATATATTTGAAATTTTCTAGGCAAAAGCAGCAAACAGACAAAAAAAAACATCCCTCACATTAAATCCTTAAATGGCCGATGAACATCTTAATTGTGAGTTTCTCTTGGAGTCCAGGACCACTTGTAGATGAGTTCATAGACTACAAAGCTATCTCTCGTCACGGACCACTGTCATTGGAGTATTTCTTGGACCTATATTAAGATGGAATTTCTGTCGTTGGCATCATTACCTTCACTGTGCTGGGGCGACGTACTGCTTAAAACCACGAAATAAGCATCACCCCCAGTCACCAGTCCCCCCCAGCTATGAACCTCATATAACAAAACATCCGAGGCATCCGTGGTCAAGTTAAAGATCCACATTCCTCTCGCGTCAGTGTGGATGCTGGGTTCAAGGAGGGAGAGAAGGGATATCAACCGTGTTATTCCTAGGCATCACCAGGACTTGTAAACAATGTCCATCGGTAATCTGTATGTAACCGCAAACCAGATGTGATAAGGGAAAGTTCAGATACACAATAGTGATCCTTTTGGTCGGTACGTCGTAAGGGCCTTGATTTTGTCGCGGCTGTTTGTCACGCATTTCGTCGTGGCGGGAGGTTAGGGGAGTCAGTTGATGTGTTGGCGTATACACTGAGAAAGACGTAATCTACTCCCCATTATTTTCCCTGCTTTCTCTCTTTCCAGGCGACAGGAAATGCGAGAGAGAGAGAGAGAGATTAATAGATAGAGAAGAATAAGAGAGGGTGGGGGAAAGGAAGTAGAGAAGAGATAATGCATGACAGTGAGAAAAAAAAATACTTTATTACAAACTCTCAGTTGGGGACACAGGTGAGGAGATATCGTTAACAAACACACTTAACCCCGTTACTCTATGACCATGGAATTATTACAATAAATAAAAGTCGTTTCGTCATCATGATGGTCCCCCCCCACACACACACACACTGTCACCATCATCGTCACGCTTCCCACACTAGATCCCACCACCACTCCAACGCCATTACTATGTTCGCCTTCAGCGTCACTTCTCCTACGGTCGACCACAAGCCTCGACTTATGTCAATAAAGGTCTAGGATCTCCCTCGTTCCTTCTCACCACCGATGTTAGGAATGGTGACTCACTATCCATCCACCTTCAGTAGTATCACTATAATACAAGGAGCAAGGAAGGGTGGTGACTCACTATCCTTCTCAACTGATTTCACCATCACAGGGGTTGTCAGGGATGGTGACTCACTACCCACCACTACTTGTGTCACCTCCAAGGATGGTGATTCATTATCCTATACGCTAATGATCTCTCTCTCTCTACCACTGGAGCTGGAGTGGTGGTGACACACTCCTCCACTCCTGTTCTCACCCTCACACGACCTCAAGTAATGATGACACACTCCACCACTCCTGTTCTCACCCTCACTGGAGGTCAAGTGATAGTGACACACTCCTCCACTCCTGTTCTCACCCTCACACGACCTCAAGTAATGGTGACACACTCCGCCACTCCTGTTCTCACCCTCACTGGAGGTCAAGTGATAGTGACACACTCCTCCACTCCTGTTCTCACCCTCACACGACCTCAAGTAATGGTGACACACTCCGCCACTCCTGTTCTCACCCTCACACGACCTCAAGTGATAGTGACACACTCCTCCACTCCTGTTCTCACCCTCACTGGAGGTCAAGTGATAGTGACACTCTCCTCCACTCCTGTTCTCACCCTCACAGGAGAGGGAGTGAGGGTGAGGGTGGTGTGTCTGGTACAACTTTCCCGCACCGTCATACGCGCTGGCTGATCTGTCGTTGTTTTGAAATCATCAGAAAAATGTACAAGGTCTTGCCTGCGTGAGGTGTGGGCGTGGCCAGCAGCTCCAGCCGGCGAGCCTGACGTAACCACCAGGGAGCTACAAGCCTTTTTTGTGTGTTTAACTATCAAGTAATTTCATCACATCCCCAGATAATGAAATTATGATTAAACGAACCTTAATAATATATTTCATTCTAACTCAAAGAAGTATATTTTGTTTCTAATACTTTTTTCACACAAGAGCAAAGTATAAAAGAAACCAGGAAGATATTATTAAGGGTTAAAGATATAAGATGGCAAATAATGGACACACACACACACACACACACACACACACACACACACACACACACACACACACAGGGATGAATTCTAATCAAGTGGACGAAATAGAACTGAAGCAAGGAGTCGAGAAGAAGTTTGTCTCGAGTGTTCGCTAATGACGCCTCCAGCACCTCTGTGTACACGTCACTTACAATATTTACTCCCTGATTCTCAGAAACTTCCTGGCGGTTGGGGGTTTGATCACCACCGTCGTCAGGGCCTGCTGGTGGTGTGCTGGTCACGGCCACAGGTAGTGATTAAAACCTCTGGTGGACGCTTGTGTTTGTATGACACACCTGCATGAAGTACCTACCACAACGAGTACCGAAGAGGAATACCACTAATACCTGGTACCTCAATATAATTCACCCTAACACAAGACACCTATCACTGTTTTTTTTTTATCAATTTTGTCCAATAACACAAATATGGACTCGTTAATGTGTTTTGTACTGAGCAGTGTGGCGGAGTGATACCTAATGTGTTGAAGAACTAGTAACGAGAACCTTACCGGAATAAAATAGATTCATAGGGCAGATTATCCACAAAGAAGATGGTTATATTTGTAAAGTCTTGTTCGCTTTACTTATTGCAACTCATCAAACTCGTGATTAGGGATGTGACATTTAAGTGTACTGTCGATTATAATCAGAGAGTATGATGGTAAATTGTTTATGGCGATGATAACTGGTTAGCAAGAGATTGGTTAATTAAGTTATGAGTGATGCCTGAGTGACTCAATCAATATTATGTGGCTTGAAATAGGTTTGTTATTAGCCTCGAGGATGCCAAATGATGACCGAGTATGATGATACTATAAGCGAGATGATGAACTAAGGGAACAATTTATTTCACCATAAAACTAAGTGTTGTCCTATCACCAAATATCAACCGGAAAAAAGAAGTACAGCACATATAGATAGACACTATACGACCTAAAACATCTGTGATATTGATCTTAGCACTCAGTCAGTTTCACTTACAAGCTCATAACTTCAGACGTAATGTTACATTTCTCTATTTTGAAAAGCTCCAAAGCGCAGCGACACAACACAGTCCTGAGGAACTCCACACCTTCATTAAGCTTTTTGTCCACTCCAAGCCACAGTGGTCAGGATAGGGAACACTCCTACAGGCCGTCATCATCATCAAGTCACGCTCATCATCATTATCTAGACCATAACATCGTTGTTTTCCCCAACTGTTGGACACATTTTTCCAGTGGTCAGATGGCAGTCTTAAAATTCTCCTGTCATGTGTTTTTTTCTTTCTTCTCACTCTTGTTCACACACTATACGGCCTCGTCTTCTGGAGTTTCTTTGGTAATGGAGAAACAGCGAACATTAACTTGTGTCGAATGTTAACAGCAGCGGGAAAATGAAAATGGATGTTGTATGAAAGAGTGAGGCCCCCGGCAGCGGAGTGATGGATGAGACTCGTGGCTACATGTTGCCGGTACAGCTAAAGTGGAGCTATGCATAAGTCAGCCAGCTACCTCCTCCTTGCAACATGCAGAGGATCACATAAGTCTGCATGATGCGTTATTAATGGGGTGCTGAAACCCCAATCAATAGCATATCTCGCCTGGTAGATGACCCGTGAACACCTTCCCAGGTGAGAGCACCTGTGAAGGCTCACTTGCATGTTTGCTGTAATTACCCGCCCTACGACAGCCTCCCCTCGTCCACCTCCTGCCTTGTGGCGGCTGCATTCATTGATGAATTTAGTCTAATTGCATGGTCCTGCAGTAAGGAGTTTATTAAGGCAGTAATTTAGCCAGGAACTATCACTTAGCCTTTAATCACACTGTAAAGAAGACATAAGCTCTATGCTGGTAGGTCAAACCACGCCATGAAATCGTGGATATGTTGTTACGACTTCTGATGATCTTCTAATAATCGTTAATGATAGTCTAATTAATTACAAGCAATTAGAAATATAAGTAAATGCGCTTTTACTGTTTCATTTTTACTGATTGAGCAGACGAGTGGGAAGTCGTGTGCCGGAGGATCGTGTCTTCAGAACGTAACGCCTTTATCGGTCCAAATGATTTGACGGTGGATTTGTAAGGTAGAATTATCCGACAGTAGCCTCAACTAGCTTCCTGGATAGATGGTATCTGGTCAGGCTCGACGAAGGGATGGTGGTAACCCGAGGGAAGCGTGAGGACCCGCCTCTCTGGGTGCACACGAGGTGAGATGAGGTACAAATCACCTTCAATGATCCATGTAAGGAACTTTAAAAGGATTATAACATCTGTCCTAATATTGTACATCGTTTGTGAGACGTTCTTATTAGGTCAATGGGGGTGAGAAATACACGAAAAACTTTTCTTTTAGAGTGAAAAGAGGAAGGTGCAGGTAATTAAAGGATAAGCAATATTTTTAGGGGTAGCTCTTTACGAACGCTGGTCTGGGCTCCCTTGATCACAGGTTTTCGTGTTTACGCCATAATTTATGATGATTGGCACCTCCACGGCTATTTACTTGATTTCCTGCTGAATCGTATCAGTGCTCAATGTCTCGAACCTACACCAAGATTTTAAAATTTGCTTTGTAGTTTTTTTCAACGTATAATTATAGCAGAATCATGGAGCACTCTCGCTTGTAAATATTACATGCATTATTAATGCTGCAAATTATGAACAATGTAATCACGCCCCTCCGTCAGCTGATTTATGCGCCGGGGTCGCAGGAGGAGGGGAAGAGGCGGATTCTTCACGTTATCTCGTCACATAAAATAAGCTACACGGTGGGGTCCTTAAATTACACCTGGACACCCTCTTAGGCTGTGACCCCTCGCGACGCCCAACACTCGGTGTACTCCTGGCGGCGTTTAATGGTACAAGCGTTCCTGAGGCCACTTAAGACTTTTTATCCCCTGGAGGTGAGGCGGAACAAGGCAGGTAAGCAGCAGCTCCAGGAGGGTACTGCTGTAAACACGAGCCTCAACTTCTCACACCCGGTTTACTGTTAAAGTAAACATAAGGAATATAATTAGCAAACAGGAATGAGGGGGACGTATGGAGATGTTAGTTGCTGTGTAAATGAACTCATAAAATCCTTACATTCACAGTGAGCGATAAGATTAAACCTGCGCGTCGTCCTAAGAAAAGATAACTATCATAATCAGTTAACAACGAATCAAAATCATCTGGGCAATGACGATAACAAAGTGTGTCCAATTGCAGGTCGGGATATAATTACGAAATCGAGTTTTTCATTTGTAAGGTGACTTATAATGGCTCTCAGGTGTTGGGTCGAACACTGCTAAGTGTAATTCTTACGAAGGTGTAAATTATGCCACGCAAGTGGGTTTGTCCAGACACCTCGTTAATTGAAGGCTGTGGATGAGGGAGTGCTAGTTTGTCACTGAGGAATTTAAGATCGTGGACTTTCTTGGCATGTAACACAAGGGCGATAACAGTGTAAACTCCGAGAAAATTGTGCTGTCCATTTGCACGAATATCCATGATTTGTGCCCATGAAGAGTTCAATTTCAAGGCTTCTTTATTGTCTTCACGAATGACTTGCTGAAAGATATCTTCATAGAAATGTGTTACAAGAGGAGATGTAAAAGTACATCTCAACACAAAGATTAGTCGGTACTGCTGGAGGGAGCCGCTTATTACATATTGGAAGAGGATGATCCATCACTTAGAGTGAGTGCTACAAAGAGAGGCAATGACACTGCTATGGGGTGAACGATGCAGACTTGACAGATAATTTAGAGGAGAGAGTTAACGCAGTGTTTTGCCTATTAATTATAATGAATTACACAATAGAGTCATCATAGATTACCAGGAGTTAAGATCCTGACGAGGAAGCTAAACGTACTATCAAGATGGGCTCAGTGGCAAGGTAGAGCCTAGCATTAAGAAATTTAGGAAATTATTGCATTAGGGGTCCCTGTCCAATCCCATGTGGTGGAGTGTGTCGGGTTCTCTTATGGTGGAGTTAAGGGCTGATACGCACACGGCATGAACCTCATTAATGCGAACTCTCTTCTCTTTACACACCAGGATCGTGCGAGTTCACCCTAGACAAACAGTATGTTGGGAGAACATCAATAATGAAGAGACCACAAGGCAAGAAAGTGGACAATAATGCAGTAAGAAGGAACAGTGAAATAATTTACAAGGGTTTGAATACTCACGTTTTTTCTTGGACTCCTCTGGGCTTGGCTGCTGCATGATGGTCTGCGCGTGTACCACTTGGTGGGGGGCGGGTGGCGGCGGAATATCCATGGTAATCATGAAGAGCGCTTCTTCTGCCACGGTTACAACAGGAACAACACTGGGCGAGGGCAGATGTGGGGGGCCCTCAACACGTGGCACTCGCGCGCTCCGGAGACTGTGCTGGTTCAGGGGCTGGTCAGGGCAGCAATGGGGCAGCTACAGGTACACTAGTCCAGCTCAGCGGCTGGTGCTAGTGACGTAGTTGGTTCTCCTGCGGCGGCGCTGACGCAGGTAGATGACCCCGACCGGAGTCCCTGACAGGGTAAACGGTCCTGACGTCGGTTGAACAACAAAACTCACTGTCAGCCTCGCATCTGCACAGTCAACACCTGCAAGAAAATATATATCCATGTTAATTACCTTTACTGTGGGGGTGCGAGAAGCAGCGGCTTTCTGGGCGTGTACAGCCCGGCCCCACCGGGAGCCGCTTTACATCTACAATTTAACGTCCTGGCACGACGCAACCAACAGGTTCACACGACCTGGGGCCTCGGGAGGAGCTGGATGATCCCTAATGACCGTGACTAGGACCCTGACGGGTTTTTTTTTTTTATAAAGCATCGCGGAGTCAGAGATCGTACCTTGGGCAGGACAAGTAACGGTGACTCGCACTAACTCACTTTTCACTGTTTACTGCCCGTCATAAAAGAACTAAACAATCCTCTAAATCAAAATCTTTTCAGAACTAAACAATGAGGGCCGACCAAAGCTTCCAACTCCTCTTGTTGCTCTTCCTTCTCCAGCATTTTTTTGCGCTACAAAGAGATGATAATTACCATTCAATACAACGTATGTGCACTTCCACGGTAAGTTGAAAATGACAGGAAAAATACTTAAGTTAACATATGGTCACTCTAGAATGCTAACTATATTTTAAACTTTTCTTGCTATTGGGATTTCCTATCTTTGGGCGCAGCGAGAGTCAGTGGTTACCTACACGCGACTCACAACCGCTGCAATCACTGCCTTATTTATGGTGGTGGAGTCAGGCAGGAGCACCCGGGGTGACCGCCTTCCACCCACCTACTCCCAGGGGCTGCTGCGGTCCCCTTATTGTATATTTTTTTCTTACAAACCTGATGCTGCGTCTCCACCAGTTCCCCAGATAATAACTTTTGTTATTAAATCCAATGCATCTGCATCTTATGACCCTCAGTATTGCCACTCCCTACACTATAGAAACATCCCAGACCGAATCCTTCTCTGTCTCTCTAATGGGTTGCGCGTGACTTCTGAATAAATGAAACCTATCGGGTAAACTTGCGACGGCTCTAAGTCCCAGCTTTTCCATCCCCTTCACCCCCGTCACGAGTACTCGGTAGAAGCTACAGGTTTCACTCTGGGAGGCATTTCCTCATCACTCAAACCCAGTTACTCTACGGCTCTACGGGTCCCTTTGAGTATAAGGTAAGCCAGAAATACAGTGATCGAGCATCCACCTACATCAGACGACACACAGTTACCACCGTCTAAGAACTCGCTGCTCCCTTACACCTAAACCCTAGAAACAAGCGAATTATTACCCTATGAGATGAATAGCGATGGATCATGACCCAAAGGCACAAGAAACAGGCTGCGCTATCCGAAAGGTTAAGGATCTTCGCTAACGAGCATTCATACAGGAATAATCCCTCTAAGAAAAGCCAATGAAAGGAATAGGCTTGCTTGACCGCATAATTTACATGACATGAAGTGAATTTACAATAATAGTTAAGATTGAACATGCGATACCCAGGTCACGAAGCTAGCCAAGAGCGGGGATACGATAGCATTCACCGGAGCAATATCCATATCAAGCTTTATATGAGATGTTGTGGGAAGCGATTTAGTCTACGGATATTGCCCTCTTAAGAACATCGGCATATATACACGCACAAGCGCTTCCAAACGTTAAGTGCAGCTCGGAGAAAAAATTAAACTGACGCGCGTAATAGGATGAAGTTAGCTGATGAGTAACTCGTCATACAGCTTGTCTGGCCACACGAGCGCCCCCCATCACCAGTTGTATCATCATCTCCACAGGTGAGGATGTGACCACCGACTACCCATTAATATTTATAGGAGTACTTCATCTGGATGCCGCCTCACCTTCCCTCCTCCTCCGCCCTGACTCAGTGTTGGTCTGCATCTAGAGCGGACGTGAGGGGAAGTTTTTTATACAACGATTAAAAACAACGGAACTTAACAGCTTCTAACAAATATCTATATTTGTCAGTTACGTATAATATATAATTTGACAATTCTCAATCATAGGCACTGCATCAGTCCTAGTCTTGGTTCAGGAGAAGGGATGCTTGTGTGATTTGGAAATATATATATATATATATATATATATATATATATATATATATATATATATATATATATATATATATATATATATATATATATATATATATATATATATATATATATATATATATATTCATTTTTTTGCCCATTCAGTATTCAGATTTTGGTATCAATTAAAGAGTCGTCAAGAATACTAATGAGTTTTAATTTATGGCACTGGGAATAATGCCAAGAGTGTACTGATTATACATCTACTGATTTTCACCTCGGGGTTTTCGTTTAACCGTAAGTTAAGTGTCTCCATTCCCATGCATATATGCACACACACACACACACATATATATATATATGACGACCATATCTGTATATACGTTCACATGTACTTACTGTATATGTATATTTGGAGACAGAGGGATAGAAACCCGTGAGCAACACAGGTAGGAGAGGTAGTGTTACCCTGCGTGTTTATGATTAAGAGGAGTTAATGACGACGCCCGAGTGTTGAGAGTCAGGCCATAACTCACCCACCAGTACACGTACTGTATGGCGGACTGGTGCTCAACCCTTAAATGAGCTCTGAATTGATTACGCGTATCATATGTGTTAACCTAATAATACTATGGTTATACATTACGGGGGTAGTCAGACTAGCGTAAACTGACATGGATTAAGAGTGAAATTTAATTATATACAGTTTTGGCGTTAAAGGCGGGAAGTGAGGGGAGGATTTTAGGGTTTGCGTGAGGAATCGGTGACGTTCACTGGTCCACTTAATGAGGTACGAGGAGGCTAATGGTCCCCGATTGAAAGTTGATGGGAGGAAAAAAGTGTATCACACCCTAACTGTAATTACGGACTCTGTCGGCTGTATTGATTCTTATCACTGCCCCCTGACACGCCCACCGTCGGCGATTTTCTCGAGATCTCTCCTCCCCCTCCCACTCACTTCTCATCTTCCTCCTGCTCCTCCTCCTCCTTCATCATCTTGTCACAGGGCTGTCCTCAGGGCCTCAGTGGGTCCGTTACCTCCAACACTGGCGGCCCATCATCGTGCAAACCATCAGTGTACTTGTAACAAAACATCTCCCCTCCTGACAGCGACGGGGGTCATCTTCTGTCACCTCTCTGGCGTTCACCTGTCTCTTGATAACTGCCCATCACGCTGCCATAGGAACAGGATCAGGTGGCCGGCGGCAGGTAGATTAATTCGGCGGTTTGTAGAATTAAACCAGATAATTCTAGGTTAGAGGTTTTATTGGATTCACCACACCCAAGAGGGGGGATGGGGGTGTTGACGGAGGTTTGGGTTACGTGTGGAGGAGGGGGGTAGGGTGGGTGAGGGGGGGCAGGGTGAGGGAGGTGGGGAGGGTAAGGGAGGGAGGCAGGCTAGGGGAAGGAGGTAGGAGAGGAGAGATGATACTCCCCTGAATCACTGAGGCTGTCCACGGCCGTTCTCTGATCGATATCGACTACAGAAAAAAAAAATTATCTCTCGGTTTAATATTTTATTTATACCTTCTGGGTAAGTACAGCAGACGACAGGCATCTTTCATGGTAATGTGCAAGAACATGTCGTCCATAAGGCATTTCTGTTATCACCTATATCATGAGCAGTTCCAAAGTACACAATGCACTCCTATGGTACAAGAAACAATCACCAGGTACACGGGGTAGCTGTAGTAATGGGAAGAAGAGAGTACAAAACGTACCAGTGACGGGGAGAGGCTGGACTGGTGAGGGGCGGGGACGCAGGGCCGAGTGTGACCTCCTGTGATCAGATAATAAACTGGTCCTTAAGAGCGTTATTTACGACATTTTCCCAGGCTTTGTTTACGATAGAGCGAGGATGTTAGCACGAGCGTTTACGATGTGAAGGAATAAGGCGGCCAGACAGCTGAGACCGGCCAATTGTGGTCTGTAATTTTTAACTCATGCAGAGAAGACTGAGGAAGATAAGGAATAAATATTATATATAGATATATATATATATATATATATATATATATATATATATATATATATATATATATATATATATATATAGAGAGAGAGAGAGAGAGAGAGAGAGAGAGAGAGAGAGAGAGAGAGAGAGCCTAATCACTGCCTACATTGAACTGTGACGAGACAGGTAGACCTTTGGCAGCATCACCATACTCGTATAAACTCCACCGACCAACGCTTATCTCTCCACCAGTGAGCTTCTGTATTCTAACGTCAAGTACTATAACTTATTTCTAGTACATCCACATCCACATATTAAGCTCAGTATATTAGGTATTACAATTATACCGATATTGCTGGTTTATTATCCAACAAGTAACTCCAACATCCATTCATTGCGATAAACGCGCACGTTATTGACGGTGCAGGAACAAGTGACCAGAGGCTGGGCCACTCAGCAGGGGCGGGTCACACCCTGCGGCCTCAGAGTGGGAAAACGCCTTTACATGGGGGACTCTCTTATCTTCAACACTCACTACTTTCTGCTTTGCTTTTAACATTAATATCACATTTTACACTCGAAATTCTGTATCCTTGTATACATAGTGAATATGTAGTGTATGAGGATATATGATTTCACTTTATACAATTATTCCTGCATACAGTCGTCGATATTCATTAAATTTTTCGGCTTCGACCTCAAACGAACGCAGTATACAGTACATTTGCATCTCTCTCTCTCTCTCTCTCTCTCTCTCTCTCTCTCTCTCTCTCTGCCCAGGGCTACAACATCTTCATTTATACAAGCGCCATAACTGTATCTCGTAGGACACCAAACCACACACACTGTATTAGGTCTGGTCCCGTGGTTACAATTCTATTACAAGCTGCTTATATAAAGAGATGCCGGCGAGATCTCATTTTCATATCCACGTCTCGAGAATAAAAAAAAATAAAAAATCCTTATCGCGACATTCCATTAAAAATCAAAACGATCTGATCTTAGTCTAATTTTCCCGTCAGAGAGATAATGTAATTGTGTACAAGAAAGCCCTGACAATGAGGTATATGATATCAGAGTCGTGGTGAAGTGTTATCATGAACATCTACACCACCCTGCTATCTTAACCATGTTAGCTGTCTACTGGTGTTAATATACTAAGCTTGAATCTGCCATCGGTATAACAACATACTTAATCAACCTCTATTATAATCTTCAATCTCATTCGATCAAGGAAATTTTGTGTTGATTTCGAAACACGACAAACAGTTGGATTCTGATATATCTCAGTGATTTAACTCTCTTACTTTTTTTATTTGCTTTGTTATTCGGTAATTCAAGTGATGATACAAACCAGTATGTAGTGTAGGAGAACCGAAACACAAGAGGGTTAATGTTTCCTAAGTCGAGTCTCACAATTTAACCGAATCGCAATAATAATGTAAGCGGAGTTTGTCACCCTCAGGGAATGATGTTAACGATGTTGTCCTGGGGGAGTGTGAGGGGTGGGCGTTGTCCTGGGGGAGTGTGAGGGTGGGTGTTGTCCTGGTGGAGTGTGAGGGGTGGGCGTTGTCCTGGGGAGTGTGGGGGTGGGTGTTGTCCTGGGGGTGTGGGGGGTGGTGTTGTCCTGGGGGAGTGTGAGGGTGGGTTGTCCTGGGGAGTGTGAGGGGTGGGTGTTGTCCTGGGGGAGTGTGGGGGTGGGCGTTGTCCTGGGGAGTGTGAGGGTGGGTGTTGTCCTGGGGGAGTGTGAGGTGGGTGTTGTCCTCGGGGAGTGTGGGGGTGGGTGTTGTCCTGGGGAGTGTGGGGCCTGGGTGTTGTCCTGGAGGGATGTGTGGCAGGTGTTGTCCTGGAGGGATGTGTGGCAGGTGTTGTCCTGGGGGAGGCGGGGAGGATATAAGAGACGTCGCTGGCAGGCGTCTCACTGATGCTGTTTATTGTGTGTTCGGCTCTTACTCCTCTGCTGATTGCATAAAACGATATCATTAATTTAAAACGTTTCTCCTTTCAACAGTTAAATTAGCTCGACTTAAAAGCAAGTTTGAGTCCCTCCCCCTTCCTCTCTCTCTCTCTCCTTATACACACACATAACCACATCACACTCATTAAACCTTATAAATATAGTTGTTACGACATAATAACCAAGACTCCTTATTGCAATGTTAACTTCCTCCTCCCCAGTGATTTTTCCTCACAAAGTCGAAATCTTACTTGTCCTCTAAATGAAGGATTGTGCTTTTGAGAGCCAACACCATCCATCAAACTCTGTAAGCAATGTGTCCTGATAAGGTGGTCAGGTATCTCCCCGACTTGCTTATCTTCCCACTATCTCATCTATCATTCTATCTGGTATCCAAACAACGTCACCCAGGAGAGTTTCGGCCGCATCAGTTCATTTGTATTCCCTAAATGGTCACTTGAAAGCCGCCAAAAGGATTATGAATGACTCTATACACCGCAAGGAAAGGGTTGGAACAGGTGGAAGGGTTAAGCCATAGGGCAGTAAAGGAGATGGAATGGGGTGGGGTGGTTTGGGGTGAGGTGAAGTGGGGTGGGGTGGAATGGGGTGGTTGGAGGTTGGGAAGGAGGACACAGGGTGGAAAAGGGCGGAGTTTAAAGGTAACTCTATGACGTCTTGATCAGCCTTTACCCTTTGGCCACACGCTAGATACAGAGAAGATAAGGCCGAGTTACCTCAGGAAACATAATGCACGCTCAGCCAAAGTCATACAGCTTTTACAGTCTTACAATCATACTAATCCATTGTTCGGTTCTGTAATACTCGAGCGGGACTCTAAGGCTACACAGCTTTAGGGACTGGTAACAACTAAGAGAGATCTGAGCCGTATATGGTGGGTGTATAAGGGTGATAACAGCATGTGGTGCCATCCAGACATATGGGCAATTAATGTGGAAAGGTAGAGATTAAACTGAACAAACCAGGCATAAATAATGAAGAGATAAAGCGTCGATACACGGTGAGGAAGACAGCCTATCTGATCATGCTGATAATTTATGATTTCTTTTGGGGTAAATTTTACCTTGGTGGTCGTAGTGGTAGGGATGGTAGTAGTAGTAGTGGTGGTGGTGGTGGTAGTAGTAGTGGTTCTGGTACCTTAATGATTAAATTGGTAGGGGTGGTGGTAGGTGGTAGCGATGGTTGTGGGAACCTGATGATTAAATTGGCAGGTGTAAAAGTAGTTGAAGTTACCTTGTTCACTAAAGTAGGGGTGATACTGGTATTGGTGATGGTGGGTGCTAATCTATCTAACAGTATTTCATAAGTTTGGGAAAGGTATGTTCGTTGTTTACTTTACTTTAATTCACACACACACACACACACACACACACACACACACACACACACACACACACACACACACACACACATCAAGTTGCTCTTCTCGCTCGACACTTAAAAATTAGAGGGAACATCCGAGATTCGAGGAGGAGGGGGGGGGGGAGGAGTGTGGGGTTCCTGAGATCCAGCCTCTGTGGTGAGCTGTATATCGGCGTTAAGTGAGCGTAGTAGTGGTTGTGGTAGTGAGTGGCCGCGCGTGATGCAACACTTAACTGAAGGGAAGGCTGCTGGATGAAAGAAAAGGTCCACACACACACTCACTCACACACACACACACACACACACATGGTGGCGCGCGCGCGCGTGTGTGTGTGTGTGTGTGTGTACATAAGTTGTAACACTGTCATAGCGAGGAACATGTAAGTCTCACAAGATCACAACATAATTACACCTCATTAAGTTAGCCATCAAAAGTTTATGGTCGTGTACCAACTCTAGTATAAACAAGATTGATGTTTGTACTGACTAATCTTTGCGTCAACAGCTGGTGTATTACTACCCTGAGGCACAACATTTGTAGAGAATTACGCTTGCTCAACATCTCTGGTAATAACACGACGTTACGTTTGCTACATCAAGTTACACTGTACCTTGAGGTAACACTCGGTAAAAAATAATATCTTTCAGGAGGAGTCCTATGACACTTCTCGAGATGTTACGCTTATGGCACTGCTGTTGTTGCCATCGGGAGTGTGGCAACCCTTCATAATTATCCTCAACCGTTTTAGCGATCATTAAACGACTATGTACGATGCGGTCAAGGAGTGAAGATTAGCGGTGAAAAGTTAGGCATAAGGCATGAGCGACGAGGCAGAGGCGCAGATCTCTACTATATAACCACCAAGACATCCTCGAGGATTAATATACCCATAGATAACCGCTGGATAATAATATTGTGTGTAAATAAATGCTCATAAAAGTCGTCAATGACGTCATCCATTACCTCCCAGATGCACCCCGCCGTGAGGAGATGTTTTGTTTATGTTCTGGACATGATTATCGGCCTCGTGCTACATTCACTGCCTGGCGGCATGACAAGGCTAACACACACAGACGCTAAGGGCAATAGACACGGTCTTTTCAGTAGGAAAATGAGCCACTAACGCAAGGGATATTTGTTTTCATGATGCTCGCACGCGAGCTCGTGTGAGACAAGGATGCATACTTGGTTAATTACCACATAAAAGTAGCTCCTACGTATTAATGCCATAAAGCGGGGTTTTCCGTGTTCTTCAATGAGGCTAAGGCCACATTGGCAGCTTCAGCATAGCAGTGGTCAATATATAAAACCTATATAATACGACAACATCAGAGCCTGCCCCATTGCCTTACACCTCCAGGCTAATCGAACTTTTATCAAACATTACTGATGGTTTATTTATTTGTAGAGTGTGTACATGTGGTGTAATTAACCAGACGGAGGGTCTTTTAGAGGAGGGTGGTTACCGAGGTACAAATATAACAAAGTGTTGCCTCATTCAAGGACAGAGGAGGCTTAATGGGGGTAAAGTGATGTGTCTGTCAGTCTGGTGCACACAGAGGTGCGTGCCTGCGTTATGGAACCCCTCACCCTCCCCTTCCCCCTACCTCTTAACCATACCATCCCCCTCCCCCTCTAATTTGCCTCATATTTTTTTTATGTTCATTCTCCTAATTCCTCGATCACCTACACGTTCTTTATTCCTTCTTTTACTCCCTTCTCCACACTCAGACATCGTCCTTCACACTCAGACACCATCCTTCACACTCAGACACCGTCCTTCACACTCAGACATCGTCCTTCACACTCAGACACCATCCTTAACACTCAGGAACCGTCCTTCACACTCAGACACCGTCCTTCACACTCAGACATCGTCCTTCACACTCAGACACCATCCTTAACACTCAGGCACCGTCCTTCACACTCAGGCACCGTCCTTCACACTCAGACACCGTCCTTCACACTCAGACACCGTCCTTCATTCAGTCTCCGTCCGTCTCTCTCCTCGACGCATCTTTTTTAACGTCTCCTTGGGTAATATCGTCCACTCTGATATGTTCCATCCCCTGAGTCAGTAGTCTACCAATCACACTTTCACCCGCCTTCCTCTTCCCAGTTTATCATGTTTCCGTGTGCTACTTTATCACATCTCCTCTCCTACATCTTCATCTCCCGTCCATGGCAAAGGCTTTCATTTATTCTTATTTTTAATCTTAGTTCCCTGCTTTCCAGACAGTGAGAATGCTACCATATTATTTATAGCAGGGGAATTATTATGTCTTGGGAAATCACAAGAGCGGGTTAAATCTCTTTCTTACACGAGATGGTGACATCTGGCGGCAGCTCAGGGAGAGAAGAAAGAGGTGGTGCTAGTGACGATGAGGTGAAAAAAAAGGTGAAAAGATGAAGAGTTGGAATAAGACAGTCAAGAGAAGGTGATAATGATGGTGATGAAGGTGAAAAACAGCAAGAATAATAATAACAATAATAACAAGTATATATTGATAATGCAGAAGAAAGAAAAGAAGATGAACCCAACCAAAAGGAGGAGAGATAATGGGTAAAGCAGTAGCAGAAAGAAAGACTAAGGACAGTAAGGTGTTTACAGACAGGTAGACAGGAAACATTGATAAGAACAGCATTTGTCTGTGTCAGCCTCCGGGAAGGTTGTACCATTGGCCTTAAGACTAAAGCTAAGGTAACAAGAACATCTACCTGGATGTAACTAACACACATGCAGTTTCACTCTGTTGCTTCCTCATTGACACCACACACAGCGATATATATATATATATATATATATATATATATATATATATATATATATATATATATATATATATATATATATATATATATATATGTGTGTATCTTTTGCGTATTCCGTGACTCAGAGTTGACTCATGTTGGGCCATCAACATTCCTGTGGTTGTCAAATTCACGGAGCTCGGGCTTCCCCTTTCTCCCGGAGGCTGAGTGCTAGTATCATGGTCGCTCGTGACGTCACACCAATGGTAGATGTGACGTCACTGTGATGATGGGTGGTGATGTCTCAAGACAGTGTTCAAAGCCTTTGTGACAACTCACTGAGAGAGTCGATAGACAGGGGGGTTATGAGGTTTGATGTGGTATGCAGATGTTATGAATAGATAGATAAATTGAGAGAAAGATGAATAAACTAATAGATAGTGAGTTAAATGTATCAATTCACAAATATGTTGATCACTAGTACACATAAAAGAAATATATGTATAGAGGAACAGATGAACATATAGAACAAATGTGTGAATGAACATACATCTATGTGAACAGAGAGAGAGAGAGAGAGAGAGAGAGAGAGAGAGAGAGAGAGAGAGAGAAACACTATGTGAACTAAGAAGTAGTTGACAAGAGTTACTACTTATTAAAATCCTTCTTCGTGTATTTCTCTCACAATTACTTTACATTATGATGAGAAGTGTACTGTACCGCCAGCGTTGAGGAGACGCGAAGGGTTTTCTGTCATGCTGCTGAAGAGTGAGGTGTAGCTACTATCAGCGTGAGAACAAATGGCTGTGGAAAGTGTTATGAATCACTTTAAGGACGAACCATTGTATAAGAAAACAGAGACTTTGAAGACATGTTATGCCTCTTTTTCGTCCCAGACACTCGGGAGGTCCGACCACGTTTCCCTAACTAGCCTTTTACTCCGCTCTTTAACAACGTTCAGTGAATTCACGCAGAACCATTAATCTGAGGCAGGTGCTCCGGCTGGCTGGAGAGGAAGGGAAGACTCATTTTGTGCCTTTGAGAGCGAGAACCCTTTGCTATGGAGGAGAGTATGGAGTTTATCCTATTTTTCAAAGGTCAATAATAAATTTGTCTTTGTCACTGTATGAGGGAAAGATAACATTACTTAAACTCTAATTTGGGGAATAATTATTGAACTTTGTGTGTGTGTGTGGCGGAGGGGAGGGCTGGCTGTTGGTGAGGTCTGTAACTGAGCACCTCCAAGACTCCCGTGATCGTAAAGTGTTCTCGGCCTGAGAAACCCCTCACGCAGTCTATATAAACGTCGTTACAAGTACCTCGTTCCCGTCGCGGTAAATCATCGGTGCTGGAGGGAATATCGCTCTTCGCCAGGATTTTCACGTCCTCTGGGGGCCTCACCGAGGGATTACTGGTCGTTGTGATACAAAGGGTAAGCCGTAGATGCCGTGAGAAGTGACTACGTGTTATAGTGATCAGTTACAAGATACAGGAGGAAGAGCTGGGGAGACGTTACAGAGGACAGCTACAGCAGACATTAGGTATCACGTTACAAAGGCCCAAGATGAATTCCACATGTTGCTATGTGTCAGGAGAAGGTGTCAGGGAGGTGCGTAGTTGGTGCCGAGTGAGATGGTTTGGTGAGAGACCTTGAGTAATAATGCTAAGTAGAGTTAAATAGTTCTGAGAAGTCGGAAGCGATGCATGACGATATATTCACTTGTGAGGTGAGTGGAGGTCTCTGGCGGACGTGGTTTGTGTGTCTCGCTTCATTAATTACTTATTTTGTGTCTCTTATTATCTTGTTAAGGGACTCTTGATGACAGACGTTAGTTATTCTTATAAACACTTACGATAAATCAATAAGTAACTTAGGTTTAAGTTTTAGTTCTATTTATTAGTAATAACAAATAGGACTCACATAATTAACATAACCATCAGTGAAAAATCAAAATTATGCAAACAGAACTTCATCATCTAATATATTCTCTTTCTTCATTTCAAGCCATACAATTTCCTTTATTATCTTTATAATGATTACCTTAACCAAAAAAAAAACACCTATAAATTATAATCAGGAAAGATAATCTCAAAGAAAACGGCATGCGTCAGGCTCTCCCGGCTCCCGTTTTCTGTGAACCTCGACCATTTTCTCTAATACTCGTCGCGGTGGCTGAGCAGGTAGAACAGGGAAGACAGAAGAACCTAGACGTGTTTGGTTTCCCCCTGCAGCGCCCACGCCCCGGCCTCTCCGCGCGATCACCGCCGCCTAATTAACAGTAATGGCGAATGGGAATGTGATAAAAGTCTAGTACCATTAATTCATTCGTTCGGTTTGTACGGCCAAGCAGGTAATGGAAAGGTAATTGGAATGATGAGACGTCAAAGGGAGAATGAGGTAGAAGGAGAGATAGAGATGGAGATAGAGCGAGATAGATAGAGAGAGAGAGATAAAGAGATAGAGAGAGAGTAGTTTGGGCAGAGGTCATTACTAATAAACTAAAGATGACGACATAATTATAAATACGACTAAATTTATTGAAGCTAAAATCGTAATACCTTACCATGAGGTTTTTACACGAAGAATAATTACGAGTTTTTTATTTTTAATCTTTGTATTTTATTTCAACGATTCTTTTAATTATATAAGACACGGGTGTTATTAAAAATAAATATTTTATGTTCTTATTATATTTGGAGTTTTATATTATTGTATTTTGAACGTTAATTCGTTACTGTATTTTATCAATCTTGAGTTCGTTGGAAGTTTCTTTATGTTGTACTTAAGGCAGTGCATCAATTTATAAACTAACATACAATGCTCAATTTTATAATTTGCATTAAAAGTTGAACTAGATGTTATTCAATTACTTTCAGTAACTTTAACCCAATGAAAGGATGAATGGAGTGAGATGTAAATTGAGTATTTACAATGGAGAAAGTCTATAAGAAATTGCACTTGTGTAAATTTGACTATGTTGAAGCGTAAACATGCGTAAACGTTTTGTGTTTCAACAGTGAGCGACTTGTGTTCAGTTGTCCCGTAAGAGGGTGAGTGAGTGCTGGTGTTCCCCCTGCTTGGTATGCACCGCACGCCTCTATGACACACCAAAAGAAACTGAGAACTGATACTCATCAGCGGCAAAAATGAAAGTGTTTACAAAAGCTCTCTCACCTCGGACTAATTTCTTTTCCACGACTAACTAACAACCTAAACTTGGACCACATCCTAACTACCAGATGTTTTTGCTGTTTTAATTATAATATATTAGCTTCGCGGTTTCACGTGTTTTATTTTATTTTGTTCATGTCATTCAGAGCCGTTCCGGGTAGTTACACATTTGGTTAAATTTGAGTTTATGAGATGTGCCCCCCCGAGCGCTCAGGTAAGTACGCAGAGAGAAAGGCTCCCCAACAAAGAACGCTCAACAGGGTCGCCCAGCTTTCAGCATGAGCTTATTCGGTGAGCTTAGCAACACCTTTCTCTTACGCACAGCCAATCAGACCAGTAACCCTGACATCATGCCGAGCCTTCTCAATAATATTCAATCTATCCTGCCCTCTCTCCCATAGACTGAGCCATTCCTCGCCAAAGTTGGTCTGATTAACTTTTGAAATTGACAGTTCATTAGTATTTGTACCGAAGACGATAAACACTCACCCACCACCTGGCTCTCATGACACACATGTATACGCCCTCGAGGTTTAAGTTTAAGCGTTGATTGAGCTCCGTAACATAGACTGATTACGTGTACACATGTGTACGCCCGTGTACACCTGTGTGTGTGTCATGATTTCGGTCAGCATTCAGCATCAATTATGAGGTGATTACATGGGCACTCTGGGTGGCCGCGTCCGAAACTTTGACCAAGTGTTTGTAACTCATCCGTGCGGGCGTCCCTCTCATGGGCTCTTTTAAGGGACTATGTCGGCTCACAGCGGTATTGTCTACATGAGTGTACTTGTTTTCTTAGAAACATCTTCAAGAACGTATTTATTCCTCTTATACTGTATATGGAAATACAAGATGGTCAAGATTCACTGACTGATGTGACAAAATGGCTGTCTTTTTAACGTTGAAAACTTTTTATATTCAAGTCACAGTGATGCAAGAGGATCTAAGGGAGTAATCCTAAGCCCTGGCCAGTGTGCGGGTCGAGACGATCAGATAAGCAGTCACACTCCCAGAGTGAACTTGTTCGTGCGCTATCAATATTAGGTCAAGCTCAGGTTTTCTATCGTAAATATATAAACTCTTAGATTCCTGTGCATTCTTACAGGAGATGGGCGGTGATGCTTGGAGTAGAGTACAGGTTATCAATTATATAATGATAGGCTGGGTACTTACAACAGTTATACAAGGAGGAGAAAGCTAGTTGGATTATTCAAGGGTTTGTGGATACAGTTTTAAGTCGTGTGGGACAGAACCTTAATGATGGTAGGAGTAATTTGCTGGAATGGCTGAGCTTGAGCTGACGACTGAATTGTTTATGAGGCTCAGGTGAACACGACCGCATCCCAGCTATTTCAATAATGTTCTTTGTATCAGTTCGTAATTTACATGAGAACAGAAGTTTCCTTTTCCCAATGAGAATACTTTTGTCGTTATACTTTTTACACTATCCTTATTGTTCATGTTGTTGTGTGGTAGTATTGAGAGTTCTGTTACTATGTCCTGACACACACACACACACACACACACACACACACACACACACACACACTGCCCTTTTAACTAGCTAAGCAAAGACAACAACTCCAAATTAACTGTAAATCCACCTTTTGGCCCTGGAGAACAATACGTCTGGGGAATAAAAAAAATAAAAATAACACCTACCAGACTGTAACGTTAATTGTTTCTTGATTTCATGGCCATTCTGCACTCCCTTCCTCCCTCCCCTTCACTTGTCCCCGTACTCCTTCCTCACTCCCCTTCCATTGTCCCCTCACTACTCCTTCCTCCCTCCCCTTCCCTCTGCCCCCCCCTCTACTCCTCCCTCTTTCCCCTTCCCTTGTCCCCCTCCACTCCTACTCCCTCCCACACACCTATCACCTGCACGTCCCCTGTAATACACCGTAACCTGTCATTGATGATTTGAGTTATAGCAGACACGAAATTTCCATTAAGAATTTGACGTTAGCTCCCAACACTTTACCAGGATCCACCAGTCAATATTAATCTGACAGTGCTGGATGTGGTATTACGTCACAGGTGTTGAGATTCAGGTTAAGATTTAAGTGTGAGTGTCGAGTTTGTGTGTGTGTGTGAAGAGCAGTGAAAATTAAATGATACATCGAGATTAGGAGCGTAAGAAACTGGTCAGATGACAGAGAAAAAAAATCAGAATGCATTAATTTTATTTTACTCTTAAACCGAGAAGACATACACTTTATTTAGCCGGAGAGAGGAACACCCTATAGATACAGCATACACAGTACACAGGCTCACTAGCAACACTACTTGGGTGTCAGGGACTCTAGTATTTATGTCTTGTAGGTAGTCAGCTTTATTTTAGTGACGGTCACCGCCCCCGCATAGTCAGCCTTCACAGGTACCAGGTGTGTGCTTCAACGTGTGTGGCTGGGGTGTGGAGGGCCCGAGGCGAGGCTGTGATGTGACCAGTACCACGCTGAAGGTCACAATCATCCCCACTACCCCAGCATATCGAGTGGATGCCAGGACTTGTATTGCCCACAAACTATCAAGTTAATGGCATGATTGTCGCCATTCCTTAAACTGACATTATTAGCGTTATCAATTTTCCTGATTATTTTTCACCAATTAAGTTTTTGTTCGTGTAGTTGTTCCGGTCATTCTTCACGTAGCAAACGACAAAACCCAGTCAGCCTTGAGGCGGCTGGCCAGTTCTTACGATACAATAGACTCGTTATTCGCAAACAATAAGTCTTCACTATTACAACGGCAGATCTGGTCGATAAGAGGGAAGGACTCGATCCTCCTACACCACTTTACTCCAGATAACATGACCTCCTTCCCCCGGTCTTGTCATAAACCAATCTCTAAGCTCCTAGAAGAAGCGACTGTCACAGTACTGACCTCCAGGAGAGATGACAGACAAGAGGCAGTGAATTAACAACAGGTGGAGCGCTATCACAAATATCATCACAGTTGGCCCGGGGACCAAATGCCCTCTGAATGTTATCAAGTGATCGAATCTCTGTGCTATTTCTGCAATCGCCGTCGTCGTCATCTCTCCGGAATGCAGAAATCATTTCGTGAGTGTATCAGGTCGTGGCCAGACAGACTCAAGCTTCGTTAAAGAAGTGGGAAATGCTCGCCATACCTGAGAGTAATGGCGAAGAAATGTTGTGACTGTCCAGACTGGATTTTTTGTCCTTCTCCGTACATGCTCGCCCTCGCCATTGCAATTAGTGTGCATTACAATGTATCATTATAATATATCATGACGGTCTCAGGTCATCAAGACATAATAAAATATACGTTTCCAATATTTCGAGATGTTATATATAAACTTCTGGTTGAATATTATACAGTTTTATGACGAAACCTAATTGATAAGACCACAAAATTAATAAACAATAACATGAATAAGAAGGAAAATAAAGAAGACATATATTTCTATGGGATGCAAATTACCTGCCGTTCATCCTGCTCTTCTCCCACGTTACATAAGTAGAGCTAAAGGGACGTCACATTCACCAGACAACATTCGCTGATAAATAGCCTCTTGAATATTCATTTATTTTATCAAGGGTGATCGGTAAAGCTTGTTGGGGTCATAACGCGCCATCATCAGCTCATACCAGTCTACTCAGCCGCTGACGGACAGGACAAGAGTGATAGGTGCCGAGAGAGGGAACACTTGATTTACGGAGAAGAAAATCTCTAAATACAAGAGACAGGAATGGGATTTTTTTTCCTTCTGCTAAACCTCTCAGGTCAACCAAGCATGGAAACGCTACTTCTAAACTTAAAACTAGGACGCGGACTTTCACTTTACAGCTTCCAGATATTTCCAACGTGAAGTGGAGAATTTATTAAACTTTACACAGCTCCAGTGACTATAAAAAAAAGAACGATAAATTAAGAGCTCTTGTGAGTTTTACAGCCATTTCGTCACCTACAACTGAGAATGTGAGATCTCCTTTTCAAGATACAAGACTCGAGTTTCTTGGAGGTAAATTTTCGCTGACAGGCATTCACGAGCTCGTTATTGTATTACGCTCACAGCTGTCAGACGCTACTGCATATAACGTTAACTACTGCAAAACAAAGAGCCCCCCACACTATTAACAAGTCCATTTACTGTCTCCCTTTATTACTAAGACACGTACGTTTTGTCTTATTTGTGATGGAATTAAAATAACTTCCCTTGGTAGTGATCTCCTCGCGTTCGGCCTCTTGATTCTGTGGTCACGGTGGCTGGTTGAGTTAGTATTAGGCTCTCACCTTTAGTTAAAACCAGGTAAGTTATAGGGGAGAAGAGGAGGGAAGGAGGAGGATAAGGAGGAAGAGGAGGAGGTGGAGAAGAAGGAAGAGGAAAAAGAGAGGAGAGAAAGTTGTTGAATAAATAGTTAAGAGGCGGATCAAAAAAAATGGAGGAAAAAGAGAAAATGGGAATAAGTGTCAAAGAAAACGGAGAACAAAGGCTCACTCCTCTTAAACATGCCAAACATTATATGCAAGACCTAGTCTGCGTGAGAGACACCTACTGGAACGAGATAACAATAGAAAGCTCATACGATTAGTTTTATTTACTGTCGGTAAGAATGTGATGTTGTATAGAAATTTCAGAATTAGTTATATCCTAATAAACGTAACTAACACCAGCCTATACACCGTAGTAGGGATTTGCTGTCCACTTTCTCATACTATCTGGAGCTAACATGTATTATCGTAGTGTATAATAATAATAATAATAATAATATTAATAATAATAATAATAATAATAATAATAATAATAATAATAATAATAATAATAAAGAATGATGATAGGTCTAGGAGTAACCGACAATTCCCAAGACCAGCTAAACTAGTCAAGTGATTCCTGTGAAGTTACGGTAAGAGAGCCATATGACGGTGTTGGTGTGGCCAAGAGTAGGTACACTGTGGAACCGAAGCTCTTGTTCATCGCTGTTTTGATTAACCAGCTGTGATATTAAAGGTTTTCTTTAGGATGAGTAAATAATAATAATAGAAATAATAATACTAATAAATAATAATAATAATAATAATAATAATAATAATAATAATAATAATAATAATAATAATAAACAATAATAATAATAATAATAATAATAATAATAATAAACAATAATAATAATAGCCCGTGTTATGAATAGATAAAATGATTAATAAGTAAAAAATAAATAAATAAAAAAGTGTAGATAATAAACCAACTTCTTTCTGTCACTTTAAAAATAACATTACATCATCAATTTTAAGTATATTAAAAGACAAAATTACTAACGGACAAATGAATGTCAATTTATACCAGATATACAGTTAGTTCCCAAGTAACGGGAAATATGCATAAGGGTATTCTGTTATATCTGGGATTTACTAAAAGCTAAAAAATACATCTAAGTAAATTTATGTAGCTTTTTATTTACGAAAAATTATGAAGGTTTACATCGACGTAAATTTATGAAGGTTAACAGCAAAGATTATATTACCTAATCACCCTAAGGTAAAAGAGATGCTTCAGATTCTTACTATGGATGTATTTCTAATTCTTTAGTATAACATGACTTATAATTCTTCTCGTCTATTATCATCTGATTTTGTCTCATTCGTCTTCCGCCACCTAATCCTTCCTCTTTCTCTATACTCTCCTATCTTCAATAATTCTATGGGATTCTTCTTCTTTTCCATTTTTACAGTCCACCATACCTACACCATCCTTCCTTCACTCTTTCCTCTAGTCATCTCCCTCTCCTCCTCCATCCATCCTTCTTTTTCATTCCTACATCCTCCCCATACCTTTATCAATACATCATTCTCTTCCCACCATCCATCCTTACTCCCCTCCATCCTTCCCTCCCTCACATATTCCCACATCATCATCATCATCCTTCTCCTCCTCCTACATTCTCACACCCGGTACTTCCCTCCTCCTCCTCCCACCCTCCTCATCTCGTCTCAACCATAGTGTTCCTTCCCCTCCTCACCCCTTCCCTTCTCCCCCTTCCCCTCCTACTACGACTTCCTCTCCCCCGTCATCATCCCAGGCCAGGAGGGTTCAGGTGGCGACGACACCCTATGAATGGTCCCGCTGGGTTGTACTTCCACTATAAATTAACCCTTTGGCGTCCTTCCTGTGGGCAATTATGAGTTATTAACGAGAGTAGCGCTAGTGACCAGGACGCCTCCGGGGCACGGTCAGTTGCCCAGGTAATTACCGGGTAATGGTTTTGTGTGTGTGTGTGTGTGTGTGTGTGTGTGTGTGTGTGCAAATGTGTATATCTTACACATTAATGTATCATATTAGCAATTATAGTTTTTCGGATATGAGGGAAGGCACAAGAATAATATGTACTTTACCCTTGATAACGTGATGATGACATTGTAGACTCAACACGTGATGGTGCACGAGTATACAGCTTTTGGGTGTAAACTGCTTACCAATATTTCTCCATTTCCATAGGTTAACAGTCGCTTGGCTGTTCAGGAGAGTTAAACCATCAATCATTTGGTTACTATCCACGCATTGTTATAGATATAATGATTCATGTATCCATAGTATTGACTCTCACTTCACAAAACATTATACAGCAATAGGGACACAAGACAACCCGTTACATCCTCGTACGTCTTCTAGTAATGATCGGTTGTGAGAGTAAGCCATACAAGCGTCGTCAACCAGCACTAAAACGTCGCAAGTAAACAACATCACATCACCAGTGTGATAAAAAAGAGGGACTACACGACTTCCATAATCAAAAGCACACCGCCTACAAAAGTAATCAGGGAGCATTATCCAGTTACCGCTCTACACCGCATCATCACCGACAGCAATACTACCATTGGATTGATGCACCACCCCGAGGCTCAGCCCGCCCCACTCTCTGGGAGAGAAGGGTGGGGTAGGAGGTGGGTCCACGGTGGGTTCAGGGTGGGCCCACCTTCTCATCTGGTTTGGTCCCGGGTGCAGTGGGTCGTGGTGGAGGTGGGTGGGGACTAGATGGAGGGGGAAGACGGCGGGAGAGGGGGAGAGAGGGTGAGGGGCGGGAGGAGGCTTGTTTGGGGTTTAACGGAGGGGGTCACCAGTTTCATACTAGAGAGTTGGGGGGGCGGGGAGAGAGAGAGAGAGGGAGGTGGTGCACACTAAGATGGTCTACTCTAGCTGAAGGTGTGAACCAGTTAACTGAGGTGGCGTCATGTACATGCAGTAAATTTAATATGTAGGTGGATACAAGTAATTACGCTACAGTCAAAGTACAGTAAGAATGTCTTTAGGGAATCCAGAGAGAGAGAGAGAAACAAAAAAAGTGGAGGGGTCGCGATACAGTTAAGTGGATGAGGTGGGGTGTAATGAGGTTGACTGATGTGAGGTGTATGAGGGTGGATGCTGATGAGTAGAGTTGCTGTGGCTTGGTTAAAAGGCAAGGTGTAATAAGAGTTAAGAGTTAAGTGAGCAGGGGGTGTGTAGAACTGGTAGGTGTAAGTGTGTTTATTGTTTAGTAAAAGTCAAGAGGGTGTAGACGGCAGCTGGGATGAAAGGGTTGAAGAGGATTTTAGTCTAAGGACAGAGCACGTCAAGGGTGGTGCAGCAACACATGCCAGAGGATGACATGGCAACGCTAGGAATGTACAAGGTTTCCCAGGATAACACGAGGTCTGTTGGCAACGCTACAGAGCATGGGACAACTAAGGACGCTATAGAGAATGGGACGAATAAAGACGATACAGAGAATCGGACGACTAAGGACGCTTTAGAGAATGGGACGACTGGGAACGCTATAGAGAATGGGACGAATAAGGACGATACAGAGAATCGGACGACTAAGGACGATACAGAGAATCGGACGACTAAGGACGATACAGAGAATGGGACGACTAAGGGCGCTATAGAGAATGGGACGACTGGGAACGCTATAGAGAATGGGACGACTAAGGACGATACAGAGAATGGGACGACTGAGGACGATACAGAGAATGGGACGACTAAGGACGCTATAAAGAATGGGATGACTGATGACATACAGAGAATGGGACGACTAATGAAGCTATCGAGAATGGGACGACTGAGGACGATGCAGAGAATGGGACGACTAAGGACGTTATAAAGAATGGGACGACTGAGAATATACAGAGAATGGGACGACTAATGAAGCTATCGAGAATGGGACGACTGAGGACGCTATAGAGAATGGGACGACTGAGGACGCTATAAAGAATGGGACGACTGAGAATATACAGAGAATGGGACGACTAATGAAGCTATCGAGAATGGGACGACTGAGGACGCTATAGAGAATGGGACGACTGAGGACACTATAGAGAATGGGACGACTGAGGATATACAGAGAATGGGACGACTAATGAAGCTATCGAGAACGGGACGACTGAGGACGCTATAGAAAATGGGACGACTGAGGACACTATAGAGAATGGGACGACTAATGAAGCTATCGAGAATGGGACGACTGACTTCGCTTGGGCAAGTTAAAGAGAGATTATATAATTAAATAGAACTCAGGTGTGGGGAGGAACAGAACAAGTTGTGATAAGGAAATTTGGAGGAGGGGGTCTTACTGGTAAAGGACAAGTTTGGTATATATAAAACTTTCTGGGACAGGATAAGGAAAGGGAGGGGCTGATGGAAGAGGGGAGTGTTAGGGGAGAGAACAGCTTCCTGCGGAACTGGGCCAGTAGCAGCAGTGGCAGTAATGACCACTTGTGAGCTTCCGTCAGGGGTACCTCGTACCTACCTGGCCTTTTGTTGTTGTTGTACCCCGCCAGGTAACCTTACTAGTGTTCATCATTAAGGAATATGTTGTAATACACACAGGTAAATAATTAATTTAGAGTGTTCGATACTCTTTCTATATATTCTTATGAAAGAAAAATAAGAAAGATAAGTTTTAATGTCAAAAATCATAAGTATATTGATCACGTGAAGGAGCGACTTGTCATAACACAGTACAGTACTACAATATCGTAGTAATAAAAGACAAAACGAAGGAAACATAAGAGTATTAGAATCAAATATCGCAACTTATGTCTTTCGTGTTTTCTCTGCCGCGGGAGGACTAACATCTTGTAGCATGTGTTAAACTTGATGTGCTAAATGGGTATATTCGCCAACATACATTTTTCGCCTTGATGTGATGATTTTGCCACAAGTAATGGTACTGATTATGTTCCAATAACAACTCCTACGTCCGGTTACTGGGGTTACCGCCATTACACTCAATGCTGTAGCCTCGCTTATGTTTTACAACCTATTATCATTTCCGTTCTTTTTAATATTTTTACAGTTACAAACAGTCAGTAACTTACAAATTATGTAATGATTAAAGGGAATTATTGTGTATGGTCGTGTACTCAAATGCGTTAATATTTCTCAGTACACTAATTCATCTCCACAGTACATACTACAGTCCTGAGTAATTAACCTTGGCGACACAACACAACACTGATAATTAAGAAGTTAATTCAGGTAATATTAACTCATCCCTTCTTCTACCATCCACTCCCTTTGTCACTGTCTTTGTTCCTCACTATACAAAAAGGTTGAAATACTCACATTCAGTATGATATAAAAACTCTAATGCATCAGAAAATACTACATAACCAGATGAATTTAAAAGCAAGATTACTGAAGTTACCTGAGTATACCTTATAATTTACAGGCCTTGTCTACCTCTACCTGGCAGTACAGTATATCTACGACCGTTTACACTAACTCATTTTATCTTTGTGTTGTGTAGGTCACTATACCAATTATTAAACAGGGAACTAACAACTGGAATTATCTATATAAAACGTCAAACTTCACAGTGTATTAAGTTGAGAAATGCGTGAGAGAATCCAACTTTACCTTGAGACAGAGAAACACCCAAGCTGTTGTCTCTCAAACTACATTATTGCGTATGAAAATAACATTAGTTTAAACACATGATTATTTTGTATATTTTTTTTCATAATGTTACAGAACGATATGTGGGCTAAGACTTACACAGTTAGAATCATTGTTACGCAAAGTAATTAGATTTTTGTTTCTTGAATAACATGAAACACAGAAGTATATTATGTCGGGGATATATATAAGGGCTGCACACAGGTATTAATATCTCAACAGTAACCATATTAGTGTGTGTGTGTGTGTGTGCACCCCATCGCGGCGGAAGTGTTGAGGGGAAAACAGACAGAGTTTAATTTATTTGCTGCTGGCTTTATTACTTGTGTTGTATGATTACGAGTTACGGGTAATAATATCGTTACGTTTAATTTCCTCGATATTCTATAGGAGATGACTTTTGCATTGTCTGAACCTTACGTCTTCCTGTACTTCAAATTTCGTAACTTATTCCTGTTTTAGTGAATTTGTAAATTTGTTACATGTTTTGTAATTTTCATCGAAGTTTTGCTCAGAAATAAGTACCTTTAAATTTATATTAATTTATACTTATGACCAGATTTTAACAAACCAAACCTCAAAGTATAACCCAAATAAGATATAGATCGTGTTAAGCCTTAGCCACCCTCATAGATACTCCTGAGGAAGATATCATCGCAGAATAAAGATGAATAACCCCATTATGTGAGTCAAAAGGAGCTGAGAGCCTCCCCTCGCCTCTGTGGCTTCCCTTTGACTCGGGGCGACGGGGCAGGCGCCGGGGTAATTGAAGCGGACAGACTGGCGGGCAGGTGGTATTGTCCCTACCCCTGCGGTTAGCTAGTTCACGGTTGTCGGCTACCTGCCAAGTTTTCTCTCATTTCTGCCTCATTTAGCCCGGGGTTTTGAGGACAACGGGGAGATAAATACACTGTCCAGCTTACGCGATTATCAGAGAATATTCGCACTAGATATTTGTATAAATGGAGGCACTAATGTGATAAATAAGGGTAGGATGTGGCAGGAGGGTAGAGTGAGGGGTGGAGCTTCTCACTCGAGAGCGCGACAGATGTGTAGCGACACACGACCCCAGCTGACTATGGGCACGTGTTCACGCAGGGTAATTTCAAAGTCATCATAGCTGAATACATTTAGGGTGGGGGAGGAAAGCCAGGCGGACCCTACCTGATGAACGCCCCTCTGACGGGATGCTATTCTGACTTTTCACAGATGTCTGTTGTTCTACAGGGCAGGAAGCCAGAGGACAGTTAGTAGCCTCATTATCATTAGGTTGTTGTTGTTGGTGGTGATTACAAGAACTATCTGGTAGTTGTAAATGAAAAAATAGTACTGATCTATTCATAATTTTTCCCTATTTACTTCAGCGAAAATTAAAAATACAACTGAACATTAGGAATATAAAAATATAACTGAAAAACTTGGGTTGTGTGATCGCACCGACAGACTATATTACAACTCAGGGACATATGTATCAAGTAGATATCCTGATCTTCTTTGGACTAGTCTATTGACTTAAGTAAAAGTTTGCGAAGAGTTAAAAAATACCTAACGAGAATGTTGTAAGAAACTAAAGAGATTTTCTAGTAAGTGATCCTTAAAAAGAAAAACAACTTGCACTTCCGAATATGACAATTACTAACATTACGGTTTAATGATATATTGTAGAAGTGATCACCATATTTTGTGTTATTAGATTTCATCCATTATATCTCTGACAGCAAGATGCCATCATCTCCCAACACTACAGGACATATATTTAGAACCACGATGCACTTGTTACAAAGCGCTTTCAGACACTTGCAACATAGAACTGCTTACTCTCGCACAACTACGCAGTAAAATATGTTAAGGTGGAAAGAATAGGACCAGGGAAGTCGGAGCTTGGCGATCAGTTGCCGTAGAGTATATCGTGGTTGTCTCCCTCCTCCCTTCCTGCCTGAGACCTCCGGGGTGGGGAGTGACCAGGTGGTGGGTCCACTTGACCGTACTTTGTACTTGTCATTATAACTTCCCTTTTGGCCACCCTCAGTGTTGATGCAGTGGCTCACAAGACTCGTCAGCTGGTGTCGCACAGCTCGTCTGCTCGTCAAAATTTAAAGGTCTCTGAGACGTCTCCACCACGAAGCACTTAGAGTATTACGCCTTGACCGATATTAATGTATTATTTGATTTCCCTCATCGTTTTATCTATGAGCTAATAATGCGCCCACATTTGTTAGATAAGAGTTTGCAGAATTTTTGCATCAGGGATATTGGGGTTTTGGTCATAAATAACTCTTATCAGATTGTAGACATACAATAGAACGTTACTATGAATATTAACATGACAGCAAACTTCAATGAGCCTGCTCGTTTTTTCGCAAGATGGCTGTCAACAAGTTTACAAATATAGAATTTTATGGAGTCAGTACAGGTTCTTGAGCGTTCTTACCTTATTGTGGCCGCTATAAAGGGGGGGAGGCACTAAACTATTGGCGTAGTCTTACAGTACCTGGGTTTTTACAATGTGCTCTATAACAAGCGATATTGAATTAACACTCTTAAGTTCTGCTGATAATATCTTCTTTGCTTTAACGGAATATATTAAATGTTCGCGATCTTTTTCACTCAGAATCATTTGATCTAACATGATATTTTACACTAATAAAATTTCATATCATAATGCCTGGTAAAATTGGATGTTTAGATATTTATAGTAAAACCAAAAGAGGTTTCGCAACACTGTGCATGACTTCACATAAGTTGCAGTGTTAAAGGTCTGTAGTGCAAGTCAGGTGATATCATTATTTAGTACGCATTGAAATCACCAAATCTCTGGTATTCGACGAACTTTCCTATACAAAACAATGCAAACTATATACGAATGCATGAATTTATATATAATTTTCATCTCGATAGCCAAGTGGAAACATATACTTTCGAATGCTGGAGAGGAGAGCAGAGAGCGCAAACTCTCAGTAAGAGGAGTTGTACTTGCAATTGCGGCGATTCCCTCGAAGACTGCAGAATATTTCCAAAAACTTGGTAGAAATACACTGAGTCACTGTTCACTGGCGAGTTATCAGCCATATACGATCCTGCACTGAGTCAGTCAGCTCACTGAGGTGTTGAGCAAGAAGTCACTTGGTGCTGCCTCGTTACTGACTGTTTACTGAGTGGTGTTCCTGAGCCGGATTATCGCTCGTTGACTGCTCATCCTTCACACAGGACAACCTTACACCTCAAGAACCAAAGAATTAATACTCTGACTCACACGAGTTTCTGGATTAAAATCTCCAAACTTTCTTTTGAGAATCCAGGGATAAAAGTGTTCTTAGGTATTCTTCCAGCTCCTTCCGAGTGACAAAAGATTTTCTAGAGATCGGGTCTTACCAACGAGATATCCACCGAACACTGAGGCACTGGGACACGGGCAGGTTCGGTCTGGTAGTGGCTGCAAGAGCAACTGTAACGCGCGACTGCTCGAGCGAGCGGCTGCCACTCAACTGTGCAGAAGAGAGCGGGCCCCTGCGGCCGCCCTGGAGTACGCTGCTCGGCCCGCCCCCTTCGCCTGGCCTGCACCGCCCCCACCTGAACGGCCCGCCCCAACCAGCTCCCCCACGACCCGCCCCTTACACCCGTCACGCTTACCGGATACTTCTTCGGCCACCTTCCCTGCTAAAGCTATTCCAGCAAACTATCGTTGCTTTATTCGCATTCTAGGTTATATTTATCATTTTTTAAAGTGTTTTTACTAAGAAAGGGGAAGGGTTTTGTGCTAACAGTGAGTGATAATATTACTGGACTTGCTGAGATTTAACTATAGCCCCTGAGGCAATCTGTGGATGTGGTGTAGCTAGAGGGGTTTCTAGGTGCTGCCGTGAGGGGGTGCGTGCTGCTGTAGTTCCCCCTCCAACAGTCGGCCCCACCCCCCACCCATCGTCACGCCCGGGATTGGCGGTGTGACGTCAGCACGGCTCCCGCCCCCCGCGCCGTAGCTCGCCCCCCGCCAGCAGCGCACAGTAGCACGCGACGCGGCCCCTGTAGCTGACGCATCGCTCCTGCGTTGCTTATTTCCGTCAGCTTCGCCCAACACTGTCCCACCACTCTTGTCTCACACACCGGACTCGAACCTGCAGCACCAACTGTTAAATCGTCATTCACTCGTAGACTAGCTCAAGGACCACGTATATAATCAAGATCTAAAATTTTCGTTTACAATAACCACACGACGTAAGTTTACACAAGGGGATTCAAGATCACATTATTTTTGTACTTATAATATAGGATCAGCTAGTCTACAATGTCTTAATACAGCGTGTTCAATTCCTAAGGTCTGTTCAAATACTCATTATACAACCATCCACGCCACTAATATATCCCACCTGACTTCCCCGTGTGATAGCAGACGTTCTACTACCGTGTTCCTACTAACCCTTCCTGACTGTAACCTACGTCTCCACCATGTCTTACAAGCTCTCACATCGTACCGTTACCTCCCTTCACTACCATATAATACCCAAACCTCAGTTGCATTATCAGTACCATGTCTCATAGAACCTACTTTGGTCCCGCTACCTTATCACTGTCATGTCTGAGTGAGACCGTATTGTACCCCTACTTTGTCACTACCATTCACTGCTGAACCCTCCTTTGTATCGCTCTCCATGTCACAAACGTGCCTAGCTGAGATTCCCTGGCACTAACATCGACCCAGTACTACATAGCTTTGCGCGCATCACCATGTATGAGGTGTTACTAAGTGATTCATCTAGATTTTATTGAAAAGAGTAATATATTTGTTTCCATTTCACGTGGTTGAACATTTATTATTACTACTAAATATCCGCTTGTGTAAAATTTGATAAAGAAGATGTTAAACTCCTTAAGGTAACTTAAGGTCACTACTGTATATTTGCTTCTAGTTTTCTCTTCGTGGAAGGTCTGCCTGAGTCTCTCCCACGCAGGGTGTGTACAAAGCCAATGGATGGACTGATGAGGCCGCACTATCCGGCGATCAATCTATCCTTGCCGTCTTGGGCGAGCGTTGAGCATTGCCAGCCTCGCCCCACACCCCGCCAGCCCCTCAACACCACTCCTGAATAATTAATACTCTCATCCGCTCTTCTCTCCCTCTGGTCTTATCTCTCGACCTGTTAGATCCAACAGCCTGCAGTGTTGTGAGATCACTCCTGAGCAAGCAGGAGATCTTGGGAGCATACATTCGTGGTTTGATAGATAAATAGGTTCATTCTTGTCTTTTGTAGGTCATAAACTTATTTGGAACCTTCAACGCTACAAGTAATGATCCAGGTTTCTCTCGTGGTGCGGAATATAGAAGGTAATATAGTCTTGAGTATTTAGACATAATCCGTACAAGTGAACATAGTGAACGCCTTACAGCGGTTGTATCGAATTCTAGTGAGCCACTACAAGAATTTGGTTATGTTCTTTGTCACCTTGTTCGACCTTGGAGTACATATAGTGTTATTTCCTTATTGAGTTCTCTGATTAATATTTACATTCAAAGACTCTTCACAGAAATAAACCTTGAAATTATACAGGGGTGAATATGAGAGTCTGACGGAGATAACAATCAATAAATTTACGGCGGTCAGCGGTCTCCTCCTGAGAGAGGCCCTGACGCAGGTGAACAACTGCTGGCGGAGTAAAACCTGATTTATTTTACTGTAAAGGACGTATCACCCACTACCGTCATAAACATAAACAAGTCTATAAACCCAGTTTGATATCGGTATATTGTCTCCTTTTAATCTCCGTATAAACAATATCTGTCTGTTACTTTTACTATTAAGAAGTGAGACGAAAGTTTATCTTATTGTATGTTGTTCAGATCCTGGACACCGTAATTCAACATAGATATAGTGATACTTGTCAGGTAAGAGAGTAAATTCGTTAGCAAATACCTGGTTTCTACTCGTTGATTGTTAAGATTTAGATGAAAAAATATATATTACGACTAATACAGAATAAAGACATTAGTGAGTTAAGGAAACATCGACGTGGATGACCCGGAGCATCACACTCCTCCACAAATTCTCACGTCTAAGTAACTTCCTCCCACTGGTATCCGGGGACTTCCTGGCCTGAACCTTCCCCCTCCCTCTCCCTCCCCAGCAGGACAACCCCAGCCACCAGTGACGGACGCCGTGGTCAGCACACCTGGCGGAGCGAACACACCCGTGCCCTTGACTTAAACCATGACACCGCACTGACCACGGTGACAACAACTTAAGCCTTACTATTTGCTTCGTTACCTCAGTGTGTTACTCTTAAAATATTATGATAGTAATCTTATGGAAAAAGCAAACACGTCCTAACTAGGAGCAAACAAATAATGAAGACGATAGTACTAAATAGTGAATGAATGAAAGATCCTTCATGATTATTACCATGTTGTCCTCCGCGAATATTTACCAACACAAGAACGGACCTTAACTGGGTGCACCTTCCCTCCTGCGAGCGGCAGCGACCTTGCTCGCCTTGTCCGCCCCGGGCTAGTGAGGAGACTTGACCCCGCAATACCAAGGACGGCCGACAACCCCGCCATCACCGACGCCCGCCTGTCTCCTGTAGCCACCCACCACCACCACCGCCGCCTGCCCTGCCCTGCCCTGCACTGCCCTGCCTGCCCCTCACAACCACCTAAACCTGCACTCACTAACCCCACCAACATCCTGCCTTGCCCTGCCCTGCCCTGCCCTGCCCTGCCCTGCCTTCGCCAACTCCAACACCATCGTACCCTGCCTGCCCTCAATACCCAGCTACCACCACCACCTAATAATGTCCTCACAAATACCATTATCATACCCTACCCTTAGTACCAAAACAACAATCATCATCAGTCACCATATTATACCACCAAAACCACCATCACTACCACAATCACCATCACTACCGCAATCATCATCACTACCACAATCACCATCACTACCACAACCACCATCACTACCAAAATCACCATTACTACCACAACCACCATCACTACCACGATCACCATCACGACTACAATCACCATCACTACCACAATCACCATCAATATCACAATCACCATCAGTACCACAATCACCATCACTACCACAATCACCATCACCACCACAATCACCATCACTACCACAATCACCATCACTACCACAATCACCATCACTACCACAACCACCATCACTACCACAATCACCATTACTACTAACACAATCACCATCACTACTACAATCACCATCACTACTACAATCACCATCACTACCACAATCACCATTACTACCACAACCACCATCACTACCACAATCACCATCACTACTACAATCACCATCACTACCATTACCACCATCAGCACCTCCCAAGCTAGTAAATTTGAAACTAATTTAACATGAGTAAATACCACCTGATGTTTTTATATTACGGAATAATACGATTCCCCTGGACAGACAGACAGACAGACAGACAGACAGACAGACAGACAGACAGACAGACAGACAGACAGACAGACAGATAGATAGATAGATAGATAGATAGATAGATAGATAGATAGATAGATAGATAGATAGATAGATAGATAGATAGATAGATAGATAGATAGATAGATAGATAGATAGATAGATAGATAGATAGATAGATAGATAGATAGATAGATAGATAGATAGATAGATAGATAGACAGATAGACTATAAAACAAAAATAAATGACGAAATAAGATCGTAGATACAGATGAAAAATAAAAATATTACAGAAATAGATTGACACCTAACTCCATAACACACACACACACACACACACACACACACACACACAATCTATACAGCCCATAAACCAAACAACAAAGAAGAGTATTTACCGATCAACCCCCGTAAGGTACACACTACAATACCATCAACGTGGATAATCGCCTCTAAAACCGCCTGTGTGTTACGATTGTCTCGCCTCTCTTATCGACATTCGGGTCACGTAGGTCAAGAAAACAGACCGTAGCCAAAAGGAGATTCTGGGGAGAATAATGGTCTAAGAGTGCTAATTGGGTGTCAGTCTGTCAAAGTCTATCATGGCGATGTTGATGACATGGTGGTGGTGGTGGCGGTGGTGGTGGTGGTGGTGGGTGGTGGGGTGGTGGTGGCGGTGGTGGTGGTGGCGGTGGTGTGTGGTGGGGGTGTGGTGTGGTGGTGGTGGTGGTGGTGGTGTGTGGTGGTGTGCGGGTGGTGGTGGGTGGGTGTGGTGGTGGTGTGGTGTGGGGTGGTGGTGGCGGTGAGTGAGGGAGAGTGGGGACAAGTTTGGTAATGGTGAAGAAACTAAGAAAGGTGTCACAATCCCAATGTGTTATGGTGACTTGCGTGTTAATGATGTGTGTGGTGTGTGGTGATGCGTGTGAGTGATGTGTGGTGACTTGACTTGCGTGTTAATGGTGTGTGGTGACTTGCGTGTTAATGGTGTGTGTGGTGACTTGCATGTTAGAGGTGTATGGTGACTTTATGTGATGATGATGATGATGATGGCAGATTACGTGTGTGTGTGTGTGTGGTGAATTGTATGTTAGTGATGTATGGTGAAGCGTGTTAGTGACGTGTGTGTGGTGACTTGCAAGCTAGTGGTATACAGTATGGTGACTTTATATGATGGTGATGGACAGTGTGTGTGTGGTGACTTGTGTATTAGTGGTGATATATGTGAGTGACAGATGGTGACTGTATTGATGTTGTGTACTGACTCGTAATATAGTGATGGCAGTGCATACCTCTCTGAACACTGTCAAGAGAACTGCAATCTTATACACGAAATAGTAGCCAATTCCTACGGCTGGCCTGACGAATCACTAACTCTCACCAAACCTATAGTTGGTTAGATAACAAAGGGCACCGTCACTGGCTAGCCTATTAAATGCTTTGTTGATCTCGTCTTTGGGGAAAAATACCTAATGGTTTTGAAAGACGGATGAGGAGAGTTGTAAGGAGAATGTGTGTGTGTGTGTGTGTGTGTGTGTGTGTGTGTGTGTGTGTGTGGACGGTAAATGAGTGAATGTAGCAGCATAGGAAACAAAAACAATGTGAAGGTGCAAGTGTTGGTGTGTTGGGTGGAGGGTTAAGAGAGCCTGGTACTGACAAAGGTGAAGGTGGAGTGCACGCTGATGAGGGAGGGCCGTGGCAGGGACGCTGGGTCACAAGGTCACCGGGCAAAAATAGTGCTGATGATGTCGTGGACGTTGTGAAAATAAAAACAACATTAATTTAATTTTTTAGAAATATGACCGCGTGTTAAATGAAGCATGTAGTACAATAAATTTAATGCTGAAATTCTCTTTAAGAAAATCCCTCCGTGACGTCCATAATAAAATAAATCCCTAAAAATAATAGTTGGTTAAAAAAAAATTCCCTAGCAATAATCACTGATCATTTAAGTGCAAGTTGAACCATGGCCATGAACATTAATTGGTGACTGAGACATGTAAACGATATGAACCTTAATAACTTAATTGAAAAGCAATAGAAATTAACTCTATCTCCAACCTATAGTGGGAGCTTCGACATGGTCAACTTGCCTTACTGGGAAGCTCTCGCGTGTTGACTCCACCTCACAACTTACCTCCACATTTAGCGACTTTCCCTAACCTAACCTAACCTAACCTAGCCTATACCATTCCTTCACATACCAGTAATCAGATGCCTTATGTGGCGACGAGGCTAGAATTCCCAGACCCGTCCCTCTTGTGCAATTATCAACACACATAAAAATAATCCATATTTCTGTCAGTGGTGTTGGTTTGACTAATATTATTTATGTCACACGAGTCACTATTTTTTCTTATTTATTGTGACTTAATGGATCTTTATTATGTGATTCGGTACCTTTTGATTCTCTTTAATGGATGGGCCAATGCTGGTGATATATCTCTCTCTCTCTCTCTCTCTCTCTCTCTCTCATATACTGTCCATGTCACTAGCGGGGAAAATCCAGAATGGAAGAGAGTGAGCAACGTCATGTTTATTCATTGGATGAGATGAGCTTGGAGGCTTAGACGAAGGAGTGGTGTTGGAGTGGGCAGGTGGAGAGAGGGGGGAAGTAGTGGTAGTGGAGTAGGCAAGTGGAGAGAGGGTGGTAGTAGTGGTAGTGGAGTAGGCAGGTGGAGAGAGGGGGGGAGGAGGGAAGTAGTGGAGTGGAGTGGACAGAGGGTGAAAGAGAGCGGGAATAGTGATAGTGGAGTGGTCAAGTGGAGAGAGGGGGTAATAGTGTTGATGGTGGAGTGGACAGAGGGTGGTGGAGCGGACAGAGGGTGGTGGAGTGGACAGAGAGTGGTGGAGTGGACAGATGATGCTAGACAGAGAGAGAAGCAGAAGGGAAAAAGGGAAAAATATGATAAAGAATAGATATTTGAACGATATCAATAGGAAATGAGATGACAAGAAGGAACTGACTGACAGAATTTGAGGGAACACTTGATAATACAGGGAGAGATGGAAGAATGAAAGAAGCAAAGAAAAAGAGAGAATGATACGATGTGGTGATGAAGAGTGGGTGATAAAGATAGTGATAGAGAGAAGATGGAGAAGACTTAATGGATGAGTAGGATGGAAAGAATTGTAGGGATGGAGATGACCACAGTAGAAAGACGATGGATGATTGTAGTAACTTGATAATGGAGGAGGAGTTGAAGACTAATTGAATGGTGGTAAAAGGTTGAGAAGGATAAAAAAAACGTAAAGAAACGAGGAAAAGGTAAATAAAAGAATATGAATAGAATGGCAGTGGGAGAGAAGGATGAAGGAGAAGGAGAAGGGTTATAGAGAAGTAGTGAAGAAGGAGAGAGAGAGATATTGAAGGAGGGGAGAGGTAATGAAGAAGCAGTAAAGGAGACGAGAGATAATGAAGGGTCAGTGAAGGAGAGAGAGAGAGAGAGAGAGGATGAAGTCAAGTAATGGATTTATAAGGAAAGAAGGGTGTGTGTGTGTGGGGAATACAAGTGTAGTGTATCTCCAAGACTAGTTATGAAACAGCTACACCAGCTGGATACTGACTGCAGGGGACCGACCGGCTTGTTGGCTGGCTGGCTGGCTGTCGAAAATATACTACAAGTGAGAGAGAGAGCTTTAAATGGTAGTAAGAGAAGTGTCTATATCACGGCATATGTTCAGGAGAAACTTTAGTTATAAGAGAAGGTGTTGCATTCTTATCACAGGTAAACTCAGAGGTATATTCTAATACAGTTGATTGTCTAAGGGTAATTGTTTATTTTTAGTAGATTTGGAGGGAACTGGAGGGAATTGGAGGGAAATGAAGGGAACTGGAGGGATGTGGAGGGAACTGGAGGGGAAAGTGGAAGAAACTGGAGGGAAAAGTGGAGGGATGTGAAAGGATGTGGAGGGAACTGGAGGGATGTGGAGGGAATTGGAGGGAAGCCAGGTTGTGGAGGGACTTTCTGGTAGGGATCTTACTTGTACCTGTAATTGAGAGAGAACTGAGAATTGATTTAGGAAGTCGAAGTTGTGATGGAGATGAAGTGAATGGAGGCGAGGTGTATGGAGGCGAGGTGTATGGAGGCCAGGTGTATGGAGGCGAGGTGTATGGAGGCGGGTGTAGGGGGGGGGAGGTGTATGGAGGGGAGGTGTATGGAGGCGAGGTGTAGGGTGTGTGGGAGGCGAGTGTGGAGGAGGTGTGTATGGAGGCGAGGTATGGTGGAGGTGTATGGGGCGAGGTGTATGGAGGGGATGGAGGAGGTGTGTGTATGGAGGCGAGGTGGATGGGGTGTATGGAGGGAGGTGTATGGAGGGGTGTGTGGAGGGGTGTATGTGGAGGGTGTATGGAGGCGAGGTGTATGGAGGCGGGGTGTATGGAGGGTGTATGGAGGCGAGGTGTATGTGGGCCATGGGGCGAGGTGTATGGAGGCGAGGTGTATGGAGGGAGGTGTATGGGCGAGGTGTATGGGAGGCAGGTGTGGAGGCAGGTGTATGGAGGCAGGGGGTGTGTGGAGGCAGGTGTATGGAGGCGGGGGCAGGAGGGAGGTGTGTGGAGGGGGAGTGTATGGAGGCGGGGTGTGTGGAGGGGGAGGTGTATGGAGGCGAGGTGGTGTGGAGGCGAGGTGTATGGAGGCGAGGTGTATATGTGTATGGGCGGGGTGTGTGTGGAGCAGGTGTGGAGGCAGGTGTATGGGCTGTGTATGGAGGGAGGTGGGAGAGGGTGTATGGGCGAGGTGTATGGTGTGGGCGGGTGTGTGGAGGCGGGTGTGTGGAGCTGGGTGTATGGAGGGAGGTGTATGGAGGCGGGTGTATGGAGGGAGGTGTATGGAGGGTGGGGCGGGTGTATGCGGGGTGTGGAGGCCGAGGTGTATGGAGGCGAGGTGTGAGGCGGAGGCCAGGTGTATGGAGGCGGGTGTGGAGGCAGCAGGTGTATGGAGAGGTGTATGGAGGCGAGGTGTATGGAGACGAGGTCTATGGAGGCGAGGTGTATGGAGGCGAGGTACAACAGGTGTGGTGGGAATTAAACACGGAGAGATTTGCACGGTGTTACGGATGAGCGAGAACAGGTGAGCCACGAGTGAACAGGTGAGCCACGAGTATACAGGTGAGCCACGAGTGAACAGGTGAGCCACGAGTATACAGGTGAGCCACGAGTGAACAGGTGAGCCACGAGTATGCAGGTGAGCCACGGGTGGCAGGTGAGCCACAGGTATACAGGTGAGCCATGGGTGTACAAGTGAGCCACGGGTGTAGGTGTACAGGTGAGCCACGGGTGTACAGGTGAGTCACTGTGTATAGATGAGCCACAGTGAACAGGTGAGCCACTAGTGTACAGAAGAACCACTAGTGTACAGGTGAACCACGGGTGTACAGGTGAGCCACGAGTGTACAGGTGAGCCACGAGTGTACAGGTGAGCCACGGGTGTACAGGTGAGGCTGAGCATAAGGTCAGAGGTCACAGCTTGACGTTCACGCTCGTTAACGCCACCTTGTACCTCTCCGCTACTTCTTAATGACCAACCTCCCTCTCTCACACCTTGGCCTCTCCCTCTCTCACACCCTGACCTCCTTCCCTCCCTCTTTCATACCCTGGTTTCTCTCTCTCTCTCTCTCTCTCTCTCTCTCTCTCTCTCTCTCTCTCTCACCCGTGCCTCTCTCTCCTTCTCTCATCCGTGGCCTCTCTCTCTCTCTCTCTCTCTCTCATAACCTGCCCCCCTCCCTCTCACCTTACCTACTCATTCCCAACCCTCTCCCACTTGAATCCTTTCCCTCCTACATCCTGCCGTTTCTCTCCTCTTACACGTTGCTTTCTCTCCCCCCTTCTCTCTCATCCAGTCCTCTTTCCCTCGTCCGGTCATGTGCGTCTTTCTCTTCCTCTCTCTTACACACTTCTCTCTTCTACATTCTCCTTAGTGAGCTTTTCTCTCTCCCATCGTCTTTCCTTCTCTTCTCATTCTTTGTATTTCCTTTTTTTCTTCCTCTGTCTTATTATTTTCTCTCATATATCCCTGTATTTGTTTTCCACTTCCTCTATATCCATCTTCTCCTTTCCCATCCCTATCCATATCCTTCCTTTCCATCACTTTCCTCTCCCTATTCTTCTTTCCTTGTTAGTCATTTTTCCTCCTCATCATCTGCATATCTCTTTTGTTCTTCCCCTCTTCCCGGTCTTTACCTCCTCTGCCCCATCCTTTCCATCTCACCCCCCTCCCCCCAAACCATTCTTCCTTCCCCTTACCCCCGGCAGGTGTGAGGCAGGTGTGGCTGGGGAGGGGAGGTGTGGCTGTCACTTCCTGCTCTCCCCGGGGTGGTTATCGCCGTAATGCCTGATCGATGCTCTTGGCTTGGATGAGTCTTGGTGGGGCGTGGATAATGTGTGTCAATGTTTAGTTAATTATCCACTAGTTTATATCTCTCTTAATGTTCACTTAATCATTCACTAGTTCTACTCTTTTATTCTTTATTGTTCTCTTAATAATTCACTACTTTGTACACATGTCATTGTTCACTTAATCACTCACTATTTCTACATTTATTCGTTATTGTTCACTCAATCATTCACCAGTTTTACACTTTTTATTGTTCACTTAAGTTTATATTTTATAAGTAAATAAATATAAATTTCGTTTAAAAATTTGTTTCAGTGTTTTCCTTGTACTTAGATATGTGAACCATTAAGTGTCATCGCCCTATAATGAAGAGAGAACCGATTGTCGTATAGTCAAGGGAAGTCGATAATAAGATGAGTGACAGAGACAAAACTGATGGTTATCTGTGTCAACTTAATAAACTTATGAATGGCAAATGGATAACCTTTACTCTCAGGATTAAATAATGATCATTCTCCCTTCTTTTACAGTCTAAACTAATTCATGTTAATCACCTGAGTATCGTCGTGATTTGTGATGGTAATTAAGGGAACAACGATACACTCACACTACACTACACTATCAGCGTGCCAAACCCTCAAGCGGTGCGTGCAGCTCCCGCCTGTCCAACACCGGCCGCCGCCTTTGAGCTGAACACCGACTTTCATGGAAGAACCAGACCCAGCAGTGCTCTCCTTCCCTCCCCGCACACCAATCCATCACTGACCTTTCACAAGTTATGAAAATATTCCTGAACATTGCCTCTACCCGGGAAATACCTCCTTTCCTTGTTCCAATTCGTGAGGCTTGTTGATCGTGAGGTCTGGCTGGCAAGCCTTCCTCTGGCTTGAGATGTGTTCACACACATCAGTCTTACACAACATAGTGAATATATTGACTGACTCGTCATGTTAGACTGAGAAAATTAACAAGCGTAGATACTGAAAGATAATTTTTAGTAACCGTCGAAGCGTGAAACCCAGAGGGGCGCTACAGAGTACCACACAAATATACGAGACAAATCAATAAGCCATCGAGGAAATATTAGGTAATTTTTACATCCGACTTAAAAAAAATATAATACAGAGTTTCAGAAGAACAGAGAAGTGATTAACAACCAAATCCAGTCTCCTGAAAGACATGGAGAAATAATAATAACACACACACACACACACACACACACACACATATATATATATATATATATATATATATATATATATATATATATATATATATATATATATATATATATATATATATATATATATATATATATATATATATATAAGCGAGTAAAAAACAAGCCATCAGTGGTGGGCGCAGTTCGACTCTTGGACAGACGGAAGAGTGGTAGACGCCTTATAGGGAAGACTAAGCTGCTGACGGGATGGCTCTCTGACCCCAATTGTCCTCACATCATGATGGGGGAGAGAGAGATATCTTCATCGTGTCTGTCTTGATGTTTCTCTCTGCCAGAAGCCTCGGAGATAACATACGTGTTGTTTACTAACATCAGCTAAGGTGTAGTTATTAGTCTCTAAGAGGTTGTCTGCTTGACTGTGTGGGTGAGTTTGTTTCTGCTTGCTAGTGGACGCAGCCTCTGTATGTGTGTGTTTATAAATACTTGTGTGGAAGAACATATTTAAATACTTCATACATATGTCTGAACTGATAAGCCCATCTTTGTACAAGTATGTAACTATTAACAGTACATATGTGTGCTTTTGTGTACGTCTTTATGTGCGTGTGTATTCTCTGTGGGTGTGTGTATATTATTGCATATGCTTGAGTGGGTCTGTACGTGTGTTTGTGTTTACATGTTTCTTGTGTTCGTACGTTTGTGAGTTTTTATATACATTTACTTAAGTGAATGTAAAGCATAACATGATTTCGCTAGTGTGTGTGTGTGTGTGTGTGTGTGTGTGTGTGTGTGTGTGCGTGGTAAAAAAATATTCGCTTCCACATTGTAAGATAAACAGAAAATGTAGAAAATGCCCCAGATGACTAACTGGCCAGAAAGGAGCTTTTGCTAAATGACGGGCCAGCGGCAGAGAGCCAACACACTCCCCGAGCAAAACAATGGCACCTTATCTGACTAGCGTTAGCTGTCAGGCGGCCGATTGTAGAGACCAATAAACAAAGTTCAAGGTCTATAAGGAGGGTGGCTAGTCATGGCGAGAGAGAGGCGAGGTCCTAATTCAGAGAGAGAGAGAGAGAGAGAGAGAGAGAGAGAGAGAGAGAGAGAGAGAGAGAGAGAGAGTGTGTGTGTGTGTGTTGCATGGTGTTGAGGGACAGTAAGAGAGGATGGCGTAGAGAGTAGAACGTAGATTGTACAGAGAGGGAGAGGAAAGAATAAATAGTGACGCGTGACGGACGGGATTCGGTAGGACACGAGTAAAAGAGAATGCGATATTGTAAGGTGACAGACAGACAGACAGACAGACAGACAGACAGTAACATCGTCCCTAATCCAACACATATTCTAATCCTCATATATCCCTAAGCCATGATACCCACCAACGTGACTTAACCTTATGGATTAGAATCTCATGAGAACTCGGACCCTAATCTCAATGTCTAGGATTAGGTTAAGGTACTCAATCGACCAGTTTAACCTGAATAGATAACGGTGAGGGAGAGTCTTACACACACACACACACACACACACACACACACACACACACACACACACACACACACACACACACACACACACACACACACACACACACACACACACACAGATGTATTACCCGAGACTTTGATCATTAAGGGGAAAATTCTCTCTCCTTTTTCTCTTTCTCTCCCTCATGATACCTAGGAGACTTTTCTGTTTACACGATAGTTAGTTAAGCGAGGGACATTATCTCCAAAGGGTCATCGGTTGCTGCAGCAGAGTCGTGGATTATTCTTTATCAGTTAGAATTTATTGTAGATTTCTCTTACGTGTTTTTTTTTCATCCTGATTATATTTTATGTTTTACATCCTGGTCTGTGTGTTTTTTGCGGTTGAAGACGAGTTTGTGTTTACTGTTGTTTGACTGTATCGCTGTCTGTCTGTCTGTCTGTCTGTCTGTCTGTCTGTATCGTCGTTGAATCACACACTAACGCTAGCTAACTCACTCTTAATTTGATTTATATAACAATACAATGGTTCAATCTCACTCTGTTTCTCACGCTGATTCACTCACACTTATTTACACTGATTCCCTTTCTCACTATCTCGGTGACCCATACTGAACAACTTGTACTAATTCATTCTCACACTGATTCACACTTTTACATTGACTCATTGATTCGTACACGACAATGACTCACCTTCACACTGACTCATACTCACACACTGATTCACCTTTACACTGACTCATACTCATACACTGATTCACCTTCACACTGACTCATACTCACACACTGACTCACCTTCACACTGACTCATACTCACACACTGACTCACCTTCACACTGACTCATACTCACACACTGACTCACCTTCACACTGACTCATACTCACACACTGACTCACCTTCACACTGACTCATACTCACACACTGACTCATCATCACACTGACCCATACTCACACTGATCGACCCTCATCACCCGTGACACAAGGTGGGGAGGACCCTAACCTAACCTAACCCAACCTCGCCTCCTTGCCCTTGGCCACTGTGTGTAGTGCAGCTATCTATCCTGGTACTTGCCCGTCTATTTGGCGAAAAGCAACAAGCACTTGGAGAATACTTGACACAGACAGTAACAGACAGGTTAATACACATCTCAGACGGGATAGAAGGAGAAACAAAGAAACGGACAAAGAGTTTTTGCTATTACAGTGAAAACAGAAATGTGTCACCAGATGATCCACTAAGTTGGCGCCATTGTGAGCCATCGTAAATACGTGTGTGTGAGGTGACAGGTGTTGAGGCGTCTTACTGACACTAAGATGGCGGTGCTCCGGTTATGGCCAGACTCACCTGCTTGTGTTTAACCTGTCCAAATACTGCGCTGGTCTCTTTCTCACACCAATATGATAAATTATTATTATTATTATTATTATTATTGTTGTTATTATTATTGATATTATTATTACTATTATTAATGTTATTGATATTATTATTATTATTATTATTATTTATATTATTATTATTATTAATGTTATTATTATTTATAGTATTAGTATTATTATTAGTATTATTATTATTATTATTGTTATACACTAAATTTATGTGTGTACGCATGCGTATATAGTGTATGTATACATTTGTGTATGTGCACATGTGCTTGCATGGGATTCTGCACGTGTGTTTTTTTGTGCGTTAGTGTAAGTATGTAAATGTGTGAATGTTAGTGCAACGGTTCGAAGATTAACAAAAACATATCTGTCATTTATCTTATAACAAAAGTGAAGTCAGACCTTAACAGGACCAGTTGCAAAGATAATGGAAATAGAATACGAAATTGCTCTTTCTTTTGACATGATTTGTTTCAGAGACAAACAGACTCACAAACCTCTCCTCGTAACACGTCATTATAATCTAAGAAGGCATCAAAATACGTTCTCCACACAGCAGAGTGACCCAGCCATTAATTATACCACTACATCAAATCTTAACGAAGGTGCAGTAAGTGTTTATCATATCGCTTTATTCAATTAGCATATCAATGGTCGTCAGAAATTAGGTGGTGGGGCTAGTTCAGGTGACAGGCAGACCGGTGCCATTAAGAGGCTGTCAGACCCAACCCCACTCCACTACACTCCTCGGTAAAAGGGGTCAAGTGTTTCTTTCATGGCAAATGTCGAACCTTTAAACTTTATAAGAGTAAAATGTCGCAACACTCTTGATAAGATGTGAAGTTAAGAGCCGCTATAAAGGTGTACCAAGTAGGTGAATGACTCGTATAATTAATATTATAGTGAGCATCTTGAAGTGAAGGAGCGATGTTCGCAAGTTATTAAGAAATTGTGAAACCAAATGGAAAAATATTAACGTATGTACGAACGTAATGTATATTTGTGCTCACACACACACACACACACACACACACACACACACACACCTATCTTTCTTATTTTACACATATATTCTATACTTATTCTGCAGTTATTACACGGAACATAAATCACTCAGAATACTTGTGCTGCTTCATAGGAGGTGCTCTACTTTATAAAGGTAACGTCGGCCAAGTCACTTCTTGAGGTGTGTATGTTGTAACAATCTAAGGAGTTGCGCTACCGAACTTCGAGGAAAACTTGAGGTAAAACAACCATACATCAACCTCGGGGATTCACAGTCATATTCTTAGTGACAGTCACCTTCATAAATCATCAGGTAAGATAGAGATTTCACATGACAGGTAATATATAATTATAAAAAAAAGCATAACATATATACATATAGTCTTTTGAGCGTTGTCAGTACTCATGGTCAAATATTATGTAAATCACTCAAGCCTGCCGGAAGATCTAGTCATTCGGGTCCAACACATAACACAACGTAATCATCATCTCTCTGTATGAAATAATATATCCTGAAATCTCTTAACATTGAAAAAATAATTAATAGCAAAATGTACTTTACAAAATGTATTAATAAAGTACAATATACCTATGCTGTATACCTGCGTTGGATGGTGAAGACTGAGAATGTAAACAAGAGAAGAGGAAGTTTGAAAGTGATCCTGGACGAAGGTGTTGTGAAGTTACTGACACGTGGAGTTGGCTCACATAACCCAGGAGAGCTTATCTCTGAATCAGGCATCAGACTAAAGTAATGTGCACTCATACAACCTCCTCCAATCATCTCTGTCTCTCTCCCTCTGCTCACTCCTCAGGTGCCTCTCACTGCACTTATAGGCGTATCTCCTGAAGAATGTGATTAAGGTAAGTTATAGGTAGTGATACGTTAACCAGGACCACCGCCCAGTACAAGACAGAACACGCCATTGTGTTTTTTCTGGTATTTTATGACAAATCGAAGTTGTACAAACAGCATCGAATATGGTGACAAGTGTGATTAATTCCGATCATCTCATTATAAAGGCTATCGGTTCCTTGTGATTCCTTGATGATATAAAATATAACATTATTGCTATAGATTTCCACAAGTCGGCACTCATCAGAATATCAAAATGTTAAAAGTGCAAAAACAAGTAATTGACACAAGATCTGAGAATAACCCACCATTGACACTGTGACTTTTTCTGTCACAACCAGTCAACTTATCTCTGGAACACAACCTCTCTGACACCTTAGTTGTATGTTATTAGTAATGCTGGCAGGCGTGGATTTTCCCAACAGGTCACCGCTCAGATGTTTCCTGGACAAGATAGTGCTAACTCTTACTGATTGTTGGACCAATGCTGTATCAACCTTACTATATATATATATATATATATATATATATATATATATATATATATATATATATATATATATATATATATATATATATATATATATATATAATGTTAACATTACAAGGATAAGAAAAACAGTTTAAAAATCTGTTTGTACCTCTCAAGTAAGACTGCTGACAACTTCCAAAACGTACAAGCTAATAAGAGTAATATTGCAGTTTCTTAAGAGCAAGTTGACCCACCGTCACACTCACGTCATTCTAACCATCAATGTACTATTGTTCTAAGTAGATAGGTGGGTGGGTAGGTGTGGTGTGGGGTGGGTGGGTGGTGGGTGGGTGGTGGGTGGTGGGTGGGTAGGTGTGTGATGGGTGGTATGTGGGTGGGTGGGTGGGTGTGTGTGTGTGTGTGTGTGTGTGTGTGTGTGTGTGTGTGTGTGTGTGTGTGTGTGTGTGTGTGTGTGTGTGTGTGGAGTCATCAGACATCATTATATCTGAAGGTTAAACATGGAGCAAAATTCAGAGTAATTTATAGTCACTTCTCTATCAAGTCTCTACCTTAGTGATGAAGGAAAAGATGCAGTACGTTTAGTTTACCTCCAATTCTCTTTAACTCTTGCCTGGTAAATCTACAACGACTCACCTCAGCATGAAAACTTAAAAATCCTCAGACCATAAGCTGCTCTTTTCATGAATTATACCCCCTTATTATAATTATAAATTAGATAAACCTTATTTATGAATATGTATAACTAAGGAGAAATTTTTGCAGCCAAATAGCTCGGTCTTCCCTTCCCTATGATTACGCTAAGTTATAAATAATCCAGGAGTGGCACAAGTCTTTACACCCAAAATTAAGAAAATTGGGGAAAAAAAAAAAGGGGGGGGACTTGACCCGTGAGGCTTCATGTTATTATCTCGTTTCACCAAAATAGACCTGAATCACTGGACGTATTTATCGTTGTATGTGAATCATGACCGCTACCTCACAACACACAGCTGACGGGAAACGTTGAATCTACTCAGTGGGTGACGCGTGAGGTGATAGGTTCTCATGGGACAAACAGTTAAAGAATGATATCTGGCTCGGGTCTTCGGTGATTACCCTATTAGGTATTGGAGTTTGGGGGAGAAAATCTTTTGGAGAAATTGTAATGATCTATGGGCATAAGTCGTGGCTAAACATTATATCAAAATAAGTGTTTGGACAGAAGTCAATCTGGCCATCATCTTAGTATATGGACATAAAGTTGGAAAAACTGTCAGGCCGTTTGGTAATTGAGTTCTCTCACAATGGCCCTGAAATGATGATGAATGAGGAATGTCCTTTAGTGTTGCAGGGATCAGTCTAACACGTTATCTTGACGGAGTCGGATAGGGAGAGTCATACCAGTCATCTCATCCCTGTTTTGTCCTGATGTACATTTCAGTCTTTACCAAACCCCTGTCACTATCCCCCTCAAGTACACATACAGCAGAAAGTCAACGCCGTTTTGCTCTTCGACATTCTTAAGAAAAAAACAGACTGTCAATAAAGATTCCTGATTAAATAAAAAAGTAAATAATCAATAATAGGCGTTAACACTGCCCTCATTTCCTACACTACATCAACGGAGTTACAATACGCTAACGAATCCCCGTTTAAATGGCGTCTTTCCCTCCCGCGCCACAATTAGCAACGGATAATTAACACAATGCGTATGGAGCGGAACGTATAAAACTCAGCATAAAGTCCTATCAGGTTATCATTATTCTGAAATAAAGCATAATAAATATAGAGTGGGAGGGGTATGATTATAGGGTGGTAATTCAAGGATCATCTTTATATCCTCATCTTAGACCCAAGTAGCTTACCACTGGGAAGAAATGGCGCTCTCAGGGTGTTGTTTTTTTTTGTCCAGCCTTAGAACAAAAGGTGTATTATAGGATAAAATCAGTACATAAATAGGGATAGTTTATAGCGATAAGAGTCTCGGTTTGGAGTCTTATCGCCGGAGTCTCTCACTAATACGACGAGCCGGGAGAGTTACCGATGCGTCTCACATTAGTGTTATTTGGTTTATCAGTTCATGAGTCTATGTCTTTTGCCTCACTTTAGGTCCAGTTTCTTGTTCTGTGGTATTTAATGTCTCGTATGTCCCTGAGGTTAATTGTAGTTTTGGGTCATATTTCTCTAAAGGGTTCAAGCCAGCTACATAAGTTACGTATATGAGGTTAAGAATCTCTCAATACGTGGGAAGACGAGGGTAATGATTGTCACACTTTGATAATCATAGCGAGGAGGGTCTGGTTTATTACTCTTGTCTCTGGTTACTGTGAGGCAAGTACCCCCCTCCCCCCTCCCGCCCCTCGCCCCCCTCCCGCCCCTCCCTTCATTATTGTGTTATCTTTGAGCTACATCGTAAATCACAATTTTTACTTTTACAGAGATTACGAAGCAGCTGACATTTTGCCTTAATGGTGGTCTCAGGTTAATTTCACACTTTGCGTTAAAACAGACGCCCATAAAACACATAGTAGCATCAGGTGACCGCCCCTCTCACGCACCTGAGAATACGCAATTACTAGAGGCTGTCTCAGGGGTGTGACACTTTAAGGGCGTTTGGATGTGGGAGGTGCTGTAGTAACGAGACCCAGCACCATGAATTTAATAATAAGCATAAGACATCACCCGAGTTCTGGTAGCCTGATTTGTTACGCTTTAAACACCCGTGTGGCTCTTGGGAGAGAGGGAGGGGGGAGGGAAGGGAAGGGAGGGAGGGAGGGAGGGAGGGAGCCCACTTACCACACCGACCTCCTTACCTGGTCTCCTCAGCATCTCGTTCTGCCACATTCATCTCTATCCATCAAGCCTTTATCAGCCTATGGGAGTCAACTAACGTATAGATATTTTTTTTTAACAAACCAGAAACACACCTTGTAATGTGCCGTCCCATCGAATTTAATTGGGAAATTACTTAAGGTTTAAAGTCGACTACCGGTAAGAAGGGGAGGAGGGGGTCTTGGCATCACCTGAGTAATTATGCGGACCACACACACGGGTTTGCATGTCTGGCATCTCCGATAAAGGTTTTTAGGTGGTGAGCGGCGCCTGCTGCAGCGTCTCCTGATGGACGCTGGACTGTGACCCGGTTGACACACACAAGCTGCTGCGGGCTACAACTACTGTTTACTGTCCACCTGACACACACACAGCCGGATACGTTGGTGCATATTTAAATGAGACGAATAAATAAGTGAATAAAATGAACAACATGTAATTGAATAAACAAATGAAAAAGATAAACAACGTAAATATGCAATAAAATTTTTAAACAAGACAACGTTAAAGTAAATATATAAATAGATAAATAAATAAATAGATAAATAAATAAATAAATAAATAAATAAATAAATAAACACCATATCTAATAAACAAATGAAAAGAATAAAAAATTAATATAACATGAAAATAAACAAAGGATAAATCGGATAATGACTTGCAGGTAACAGTAAAACCAAATGATTATATAAACAAGAAACTAAAAGAATAAGAAGACTAAGAAAATAAATACTTTTGTTGAAGCTACTCACAACATATTGAAGGTCTCTATGTGTCGGTTAGGTTAGGTTAGGTTAGGTTAGGTTAGGTTATGATCATAAATATCTCAACTAATATTTCACACACCAAATATTCTCTCTAAAAAATACATTAAAACGTCAATTGACTTTATGAGAAAAAAAATCAAGGCAAGTCATTTTTTGAAATATTAATAAATGAAATCATCATCATCTGTCTGTCTGTCTGTCTAAAATAAGACTCAATAAGCTCTGAAGGTTCATCAGTACACTATGTATCACTGATATTGATTCAAGTCTTTTAGAAATCCGAAAAATAACTCTTTAAAAAAATAGACTAAGACTGAACACAAAACAATGTACTTTCATGCCAGTTTTGGGTTAGTACACAGAGGATTGGCGTAACATTAGTGAGGTGTAAAATATATCTAAATTGAACATCCATTTTGTCTGCCACATTAACAAGATCACAATCATCTAAATCCACGACACAACATAGGACTCAAGGAACGTAAGTATTCCTCAAAACACAGATCTTGTTTACCGTTGGTGACCTTGTTCTCCGTCCTTGACAATTTACTGCCATGTTTTGTCCCTGTTAACTTATGAATGGTAGAATATTGTGCAAGTGATTTTTTCCTCCACTTCAGGGTTAACTTATTGTTTACAGATGGACAAGCTACATATTTCATTTATTACGCCAATAATTACAAGCTGCAGCCAAATCTTATAATATTAGTATTTGTGTATCAGCTTTGGGTCTTGGCTTTAGAGCTCAAGTTATTCTTACAACTGATTGAAAGTCACATTAACAGTCTTCGATAAAAGGACCAACGTTTGACTGTCACAATTACCGTGGTTAAAGCCGTGTGTAGGTACAGTGGTGAGGCAGGGAGTGTATCACGATGCTCTCCTCATCCATCAGATGTTCTGGCGTTTAATATGCAAAAATATGGCATTGCATTTTAAGTTGTTTACACCACACTACAGCCCGAACAACTGATGTACACCAACTAACAGGTACAGATGACACACAATGAGAAAAGTGGAACCATAACTTACTAACATATACAGTATAGATATATACAATACTGTATATACATATATTATACATGACATACGCAAATACTCATATACACATGCATGCATACATATAATTACGAGAGCGTCAGCACAATGCAAACACAAATCAAGCGAGGTATAATAATAAGCGGTGTGGGCTGGGCAGTACTATCTGGCAGACAGTGACTATCTCACAAACAACAGCATGCTCCGCCTAGCTCGTTCCACGCCACGCTAAAACAAGCTCACGTTGCTCCACCTTTGAGATAAATTCTTTATCCTTATTCCGTATTGTTATCTGGCCCTGGCAACAACCTCCTCGTTATGTGTTGTGTCGTTAATCAACAAAAGTTAAAAATTAAAAGGAGAAAAAGGAAGTTAGCCAAAGAGAAAAAAATCCCCGGAGTTATCGAACGCAGTGGTTGAAAATGTTGCAGTAAAATGAGCCGAATGACACAGTTGGTTAAGGACGAGTTTTCCCGGATAAAACGGTGATATTAACATAATACTTGCAATCACTCATACGATCTCCACAGACGCCCAGTTTTGCCACAAAGCTTTACATGTAATATTGATTATTAACCTCTCTTAATCCTGCCCAGGTCTGATCAGCTACGGGTCAGCTTTCCTCACTTGGTATGTTGGCTTATCACGAAGACGGGCCTCACTCGCTACTATAATTAGACCTATTTGAAAAGTCTATATGTGGACACAAACACGAGAGGTCAGGAAAATACTCCGTTTTTGCTTATGTACTTTAGTCTAGCCAGAGTCTTAGTTAGCAATCTCTGGGTTTTTTTAATTCTGTTGCGTTAAATAGTGATAAGTGCCAGTAAAGTGGCTGTAAAAGTCCAAAGAGTGCCATTTGTCTGAGTGGTCACAAAGAGGTGCTATGGATGCAGCAAGGACCACTAACTGAATATAAAATGCTGCTCAAGGTATCAGAGAATCAGTCGGTCTTTTATAACGCTGCGTGATTTTCATGTAAACCAAAACATCTTTATTTAAAATGTTGGTCGCTGTGGAGAGACTTTGCTGGTATGTGAATCTACCTTGCTTAACACTTTACTGGCATGCGACTCTACCTCGCTTAACACTTTACTGGCATGTGACTCTACCTCGCTCAACACTTTACTGGCATGTGACTCTACCTCGCTCAACACTTTACTGGCATGTGACTCTACATCGCTCAACACTTTACTGGCATGTAACTCTACCTCGCTTAACACTTTGCTGGCATGTGACTCTCCCTCGCTTAACACTTTACTTCCTGTTATTGCAATGTCATTTTACTCCTGTGTTATATTCTCTTCTTTTTATCATAGCGTTCAGTCACCTTTATTCATAGTTATAATTCAAGGGTTTTCTGTAGGTTCAGGAGAGGGATGGAGAGTGTAGGAAGCTTCATCTGTGCTTCACTAACACCATCACAGCTGAAGTTCTCGTGTATAAACATTAAAACAACAATAGCTAGACAACAACGTCTCCTTGAAAATTATCTGCTGAATATCTTAACTAATTTATTTTGCAACTGAGAGACAACACAGACGAGGACCGGGGTGTTGGGTCAAATAGTCAGGGATGTGAACTACTGTGTAAGTGACGTAAGGAAAGGAGATATTTTAAAGTAAGATAAATAACAATAAAATAAATGAATATAAAAAAAAAAAATGAAAAACAGGACATGCAATATAGAGACTGATAACAACCATCCTGTCGGAAACTTCAGATAAAACAAACCCGAAGAAGAAATGGTTAAGTGAGAGAACAAAAGACAAAGAAAATAAGAGAAAGAAAACGGAGCCAAAATGAAAACAAGGATGCTGGCGACTGATTTTTCGAGTGGCTTGGGTCACTCACCTCGACTTAAATGCGTCTCGATCTTTCTTTTTGGCCCCAGAAGTGTTTTCTCATTTCCTGGTGGAGAAGTGAGGAGTCGGCGTGATGAGTGAGCGGCGGGAAAATTAACAGGAAACAAAAACTAAATCTTATTATTTCTCATTTAATTCAGAGGAGAGTTGTTTTCGTCTGAGTTCATTAGTCTGTGTGTATCTCTGACGTCATGTGTTCGTTTGTTAGTCTCTCAGGTGATTTATGTGTGTCCGTCCAATTCCTCTGTTTGATAACGAGTAATTCTGCTAGTTGACTCTTTCAGGGACATTTTACACACACACACACACACACACACACACACACACACACACACACACACACACACACACACACACACACACACACACACACACACACACACACACACACACACACACACACACACACACACACACACACACACACACACACACACACACACACACACACACACACACACACACACACACACACACACACACACACACACACACACACACACACACACACACACACACACACACACACACACACACACACACACACACACACACACACACACACACACACACACACACACACACACACACACACACACACACACACACACACACACACACACACACACACACACACACACAGCTGTATTTGTTCAGGCTCTATTAACTTTTTCCTCTATGGGAGAAACTCATCCTGACCAACCACGACGTGAGCCGTATGGACGCTCCCCCACTGTGAACTAAGCAGGTCTTGGTGACGGTGTGGCCGACCCATAATACACACTCATGAGAACAAATCGTACACCATCCCCATTGGTCACCGGCGGGTCCAAAGTCCTTCTCCTCTTGTCGTGCCCACTTGTTCACGAGGATTAGTTATATGGGAGTCACTGGGACGTATAGCACTAGTGAGGTGAGGGCTGAGGGCTGGACGGTCTACAGACTTTACACTGAATGAAGAAGGCGATGAAAAGCCACTGAGCTAACTATATAAATCAGTACAAGAAAGACACCAACATGACACTTTAACAATAGAGATTTGTGGTTAACTCTTCACAATAAAATGATCTAGGTCAGGGACATAGATACGTGTCTTTAGCAGCAAAAATAAAAAAATAAAATAAAAAATGACACAATTTCCAGATGGTCCCCTGAGCTGTAGCAGAGAGTCTTTATGATGCGAGCTAAGGACCCTTATGAATCAACAGTTAATGAAGCATTAATATTAACTAGAGTGAAAAACCCTCGGCACGGTGTAAATCTGCTCACTGACTAATTATAACATTTCTCATCTTCCTCAGCCCTGCGGACCACCCAGCCAGCGCGGAAGAGCACAGGAGGTTGGCCACTTGCTGGTGCTGGCAAGGTACTCAGAACACCCAAACCTTTCATTACTGGGTTTACCTTCTCCTGTGTTGACTTTGTTGTTTGCTTTTATCTCTCTATGGATATATAATAATTGTCTGGCTTGTGTATATTTAGTATTGTAGTCTTGGTGAACAAACTAATGTAAAAAAACTATGATAACATTTTGCCAAGTAACCATTGGAAATTGTCGTGAAAGGAGTACCAGGTGTGTCTGTCTGTCTGTCTGTCTGTCTGTCTCTCTGTAAAACATACGACATTAAGAATAAACGATGGTTGTCAGACAAAAACGTGACAGCATAGAATTAAATTTTAACTCTATTGGCGAGAGAGTACAACCTGCTCCATGGTAAAGAAAAAAATAAAGATGAAAAATTTATAACCAAAACATACTACCACTGTCAACACATAGACCCGAAACAAGACGAAGAAATGCAAAGTGGCTGACAAACTCCAAACTACTCGAAAATACCAAAAAAAAAAAGGTAGTAGAGGGGGGCAAAGACAAGGAAATAAACATATGAACGAGATCTCACATCAAAGTACAAGATAACATGTAAGGAAAAATGAACTAAAATAACAGTGGACAGGATATTCTCGACTGATCCCACGAGATAAGAAAAAACTCAGAAAAAAAAAGACTGACTAGACAGATTGATTGATAAGATTAGAGACTTTGGAGGCGTTTAATAGATAGTGTACACACACACACACACACACACACACATACACACTAAAATGATTATCTATATTTCCAAACACGAGAGAGAAATTTTTAATGCCTCTCCCTGACTAATACCTGGTATACATGTCGGGTGAGAAAAGGACACAGCGAGTAGTCGACTGTCTTTCTCTCTCCTTCGGTCGGCTTTACTCTGCCTCAGGGGAACGAGAGCTTCTGCCCCAAAGCCGACAACAGCTGCAGCTATTGACTATGAGGCTACAATCACTGAATGCCGCATAGACCTGCGGCTCAACTAATTCAACACTGCTAGGATAGCTACTTATGTATTAGGATACTTAATATTAAGGTAATAAAATGGTGGCGAAGGTGTGGCTATTCGGGGAGGCTGGAGGCCACGTTTAAAAAAAAAAGTAGTAGTAGTAGTAGTAGTAGTAGTGGCGGAGGACAGGAAGCCGACCTCACCTTCACTCACCTGTACCAACAATTACAGCCGTCGGTGTCTGTAATTAACGTTATGAGTCGGCCATAGTAAGTGTAGGCACCCACCCCCCCCCCCATAGGCTAATGTTATTAATTACAGTGTCAGAGATATCAGCTGTCTTCTGACCGTAGCCACGTTAAGCACAAGAGTCCTCATGAGCTGTTGCGTGATTCGGGATTATAATTTTAGCTTCTCGACTCTCATATTAAAACTGACTAATACTTTTTTTATTTTTTTTTTACTTGTGAGTGAATAATTCGAAAGTATTGACATTTAAAGAAATAATTTTAATCTTATGAATGAATAATGATTGGAAAATTCAGGACATTTTTTAGATACTGTACGCATGGGTCTCGAGGGTGGGGGATATGTACAGTATGTTTGGGTAGTGTTGTTCCAGTGTGTGTGTGTGTGTGTGTGTGTGTGTAAAAACGGCTCTAGTATTCTGTTCGTTCGTCTCTCTAATTTCACCGAAGTGGTATAGGAAAAACCATATGACAGATAGGCTTATAGATAACGTTATCACACTACACCAAGAACCGATCTTCCCTTTCTTAACCAGTGCTTCCCTTTATAACCTAACCTAACCTAACCTAACCTAACCTAACCTAACCTAACCTAACCTAACCTAACCTAACCTAACCTAACCTAACCTAACCTAACCCATCTGTGAGTCTTTTAGTAAATTATTAATCATTATTTATGTTTAATGGACTAAGAACACGAATGAGGCATATGACGTCACAGACTCTACATATACAACACTCTACCCATTATTTAGTTCTTTTTTAGACGCAAGTTTTGTAGAATGTTGATCTTGAGATGTCTGTTGCGTCTGTTGCTTCACCCAGCCGAGTTATTTGATACGTCTAAGATATGATGGTTGTAACATATTCCTAATTAAGATGAAGGAGATTTACATACATTAGAGAAGAGATATCTCAACAAACTTGTATGCCACAAGAGAGAATTTTCCTGATTTAGATGTGTGTTAGGTGATTCTAGTTTACTACTGTAGGCTACACACACTCTTTTGTTTACTACTGTAGGCTACACACACTCTTTTGTTTACTATTGTAGGCTAAACACACTCTTTTGTTTACTACTGTAGGCTACACACACTCTTTTGTTTACTGCTGTATGCTACACACACTCTTTTGTTTACTACTGTAGGCTAAACACACTATTTTGTTTACTATTGTAGGCTAAACACACTCTTTTGTTTACTACTGTAGGCTACACACACTCTTTTGTTTACTACTGTAGGCTACACACACTCTTCTGTTTACTGCTGTATGCTAAACACACTCTTTTGTTTACTACTGTAGGCTACACACACTCTTTTGTTTACTACTGTAGGCTACACACACTCTTCTGTTTACTGCTGTATGCTAAACACACTCTTTTGTTTACTACTGTAGGCCAAACACACACTCTTCTGTTTACTGCTGTATGCTAAACACACTCTTGTTTACTACTGTAGGCTGGCACACACCCCTTGTTTACTACTGTAGGCTAAACACACACTCTTCTGTTTACTGCTGTATGCTAAAACACACTCTTTTGCTTCTACTATTGTAGGCTACATTTCAATTTCCACACTTCCACACCGGTACTCTCGCTTGCAATACCCCACCTCAGCCTTGCCCACTTCCTACTGTACACACCTCCACCACCCGGCACCCACTTACACCCCACCAGCCTTGCCCACTCTTACACCCCTCACTCAACCCTTGCACACTTACGTACACCCCACCCTTACATCCCCACTCATCCGCAACCACTTACATCCCCACTACCCGCAATCTCCACTTACATCTCCCACTCACCGCACCCACTTACATCCCCACTGATCCGGCACCCACTTAGGAGCCCCACTCACCTAAACCCACTTAGAGCCCCACTCACCCGCACCCACTTACACCCCCACTCAGCCTTGCCCACTTACACCTCACTCAACCTTGCACACCATGCACACCCCCCACACAGCCGTACCCACTTATCCCCACTCATCCGGCAACCACTTACATCCTCCCACTCACCTGCACCCATCACTCTCACATCTCTCCCACTCATCCGCACCCACTTACATCCCCACTGATCTGCACCCACTTAGAGCCCCTGCACTCACCCAAACCCACTTAGAGCCCCACTCACCCGCACCTTACTTACACCCCCCACCAGCCTTGCTCCACTTACACCCCTCACTCAACCATGCACACTTACGCTGCACACCCCCACACAAGCCGTACCCACTTACATCCCCACTCATCCGGCAACCACTTACATCCCCACTCACCCGCACCAATCTCACATCTCCCACTCACCCGCACCCACTTCACATCCCCACTCAGCCGCAACTACCTCTTACATCCCCACCACCCGCACCCACTTAGAGCCCCACTCACCCGCACCCACTTACATCCCCACTCAGCCGCACCCACCTATACACAACTCACCCGCACCCACTTACATCCCCACTCAGCCGCACCCACCTATACACAACACTGGTAAATGTCTCGCCATGGTAGTGTTGAGGCGGCAGATGGTAGACATATATAGGTCACTTTATGCGACAGACGAGCATGAAAAACACAGTCATTTATGTGATTTGTTGATTTGCTAATGGAGGTGAGAGGGAAAAACACCTGTTGTGAAGGTTTTAAAGAGAAAAAGAAATAGGCCGTTCACGTCTGGCCAAATTACCACAAAAGAGATTTACATACCATGATTTTTTTTTTTTTAAGGGGGAGAGAAATTAGCAAGTATTTTCTGGCAATTATATCTTTTGGCCCAGGGAAGAAGAACCATTTGGTGGAGGAGATAAAGGAAAGTGAGATATGGGGGAGGAAACAGACGAGATAGTGGGGGAGAATAATTGTACTAAGAGATAAATAGAGATAAAACGAAGGAGATGGGTACTAAGGATGCTGTATTATATAAGATTACAGAGGGAGACAGAGAGAGACAGAGAGAGAGAGAGAGAGAGATATGTAACGTCACAGTCAATAAACTTAACCTACGTTGTCCCTTTGTTTCTTAGTTACGAAAAGTTAGAATATTTTCAGTTAGATGAAATTGAACTTGGTATTAACTACTCTCCAACATCCGAAATAACTACCTGTGTTCCTCTTAATTTGACATTATACACAAGATGGATCACCTGAAGATTAACGACCCAAACGTAAACACAAGCCCCCTACCCCCCAGGTAGCGTTTGGGTAGTTAATCTTAAGTAAAATAAGCTGGGGGGCTAACCTGATCAACTACAGTATATGGAGCCCGAGAACAAGAATGTCAACAGCAGGAAGAAGAGTTCATAAGCCTTGATAAACATTATAAAAGGTAAACAATTTAGATTTGTTTAGTAACATGACTCCTCCGTCACCTGTCCAGAAGATAAGAGGAATGATAACTGTTAAGGAGACGGACGCCAGAACAGAGTAAGGACTGATCTACTCTCTACTCTGAGGTGAACTTATGTCTTACGAGTAATTTTTGATAAATCATCAGGAGAATTTGCCCAATAGACTGACTTAACAACATATTAATGAGAGTTTTCCTGTGCTTCATGAAGTGAAGGAATTTCTTATCTTCGGGCAAGTTGGTTCTCTCCGTTTAATGTTGTTTTATCGTTTAAGATTATTCGAATTACAAGTTATGGAAGTCTTGTGTAAGAAATGGGGACAAAAAACAGTAGTGGGTTTACTCATGTGAAAAGGTTCGATAATCTCCCGCAATAACAAGTCTCACCGGCAACAACTTCAGTGTTAACTCTGCTTCACTAAACACAGTGTTAAGAAGACCTCAGATCACAACTCATGTATCAAAAGATTTGTTCATGTTTTATCTTCAAATATTATCATGATAGTGAATTATATTAGACACAATTAAAGTGTCGTGTTTTTTATACAATATCCAAACAGTAAATACCAATCTTTGTATTGAATATTTGAAATACATTAACACACGTAGCTGGGTGTAAGGGCGTGTAGGACCTCCCACAGTCCGGCCGCTGTGACAGACCAGCACCAGACAAGAGTTCCTTTAACCCCTGTGGTGACATCCGCGTATATGTGGCACCGTCGCAATACTAAACGTATGAATGAATGGGTAGTAGTCTTGTGACGATGGAGGTGATTGGTAGACGAGTTAGGGTGGTGGACGTCAGGAGATGGGAGTTAGGGACCACCACCACTGCCCAGTCTTACCGCACACGTTGGATGGGACTGTCAATCAGCTCGTTGGCCAATAATCTCCCCAACCATAACAGTTGTGCATGTTAATATAAAGTCTCAGTTTTCACATTAAACGAAGGTTTGAACATGACAAGCATTAGAGGTGTAACGTCAATGGTTAATGAAAATAACAAAGGGCATATCTGACCTCAGCTGTAGTGACCAGGACGGCCATGTGTTGGACTGTTGAGTGTTATACAGGCGGGGGACGTGAACCACAAACACGACATCTCCTCAGAGAGGAACTTAACTTTACCAAGGCAACACCAACCCAACACACACTGGCCCATACCACTCCTCTATGATATGACAACACAAGTACCAGTGAGGGAGACACACAAGGTGTCACGTAGCTCAGGTGAGGCACCAGTCTCACTCTGCCGTCGACTAGTCGTAATCTTTTACAATTTGGTGTTTATATTTATATACCATATTGACGATGTTTATTGTACTTGGTAACTGTGAGAGAGAGAGAGAGAGAGAGAGAGAGAGAGAGAGAGAGAGATAACACCGCCGGCCCGCTTCATCGCCGGGAACAATAATGAGGGTGGGTAGGTCGCGGGTACCCTCTCTTGTTAACGATGTCTGCCCACAGAAAATTATGCCCATAGAGTCACCTAACTGAGGTCCCATCTAGAGTGGTGTTAGTACATGTTGCGGTGTTTAAGCTCTGGAAGATCTAATTAGTCGATGTTTTATCGAAGCTCAGTGGTAGTGGCAGCATCTCCTCGTGTTTCCTCGCATCTTCATTTGAATTGCAAATCGGTCACCATTTGTGACAGATATCATAGTACCTATAACGGATTTGTAACATCCGGGAGGGTTAAACAGTACGGCCAGACGCTCGTTTCGGAAAAACGGTCATTTCTATGCAATGTCTGCAGTTCCAACTACTTTTGCATTTTACCAGAGTGGAAAGTCACTTAAAATATTTACACAACGCGAGACCCGAGAATACTGGTTATGTTCCCTCATCTGAATATGAATTAAAGTAAAATATAACATTTGTATATCTTCCAAAGAGAAATCTCGGGTGAAACATGACAGAGTGGTGAGCACGCACAGCCTCACACCGAGGTATTGTTGCTTAACAATAAGTGACACGGAGGGGGCTAGAACGAGCTATTGGTGAGCGTCTCCCCACCGGTGCCAGCGATGAGCTCCCAAGATTATCTGGCTGGGTGGTGACACCTCCAGCCCGGGACATAACATCTACATTTGCACGACGACTGTTAATCTTAGCCATCTTAATGCAGCAGTCGCGTTGCATTGACTCCAATTCCAATTGAGGAGTTTTCAGAGGAGTGAACCTCTTGTAGGATGGCGTTAAGGTTTGTCGAGGATTGTAAGGGGGAGGCGTGGTAGGGTATGGGGAGGTGGTGAGAGAAGATGAAGGAAGTTGATAAGTTGTGTTCCAGACGACACAAAGACCAGTTTCAGTAGCATGTCCGCTGAGCTGTACTAAGTTGATATTCTGTCACCTTATTTATTAAGTGGGTGACCTTTTCATAAACAGCAAGTGAACGCCACCTAAATTTGTTGTACATGAACTGAACATTGGGAAACAGTAATAAAATAATATATATAAAAAGAAAACTGTTCCTCTGTTGTCTCATATGTGTTGTCGACTGTCATAAAATGGTTCTCGTGAATTTCTAATCGTGGTTAGATAATAATAAGACCACACAATTTACACAGAATACAACATTTATCAGATCATTTACTCCAAAAAGACTGTACTGAATGTCAAACGATTCCGCTAAATAATCTACCTCTGAGGAGACAACAATAATATCCTGTAATTCCTTATTATTAACCGATGATTAAGGACAATGTAATAATGAGTTACACTTTTATTAATACGTAATGACGCACACACACACACACACATACACTCCACCTTTAACCTTTTCCTAAATATCAAGAAGTGTTTTTCCAGCAGACTGTCCTTGATATTAAATTCAGTGAACAATAGCATCATAGCTCACAGTGAAAATATTTATTAAAGCCATTACTACTGTTTTGTTTCGTATTAAAAAAAATATGATACCAATATTACTAAACTCCACATTTACGTATCAACTCCAATATGTATTTCGACCCTGCGCTTCACGAATCATATCATATCTTTATGGTCCATTATGAAAGTGAGAAAAAGGAAGTGTAATATCTGAGTTCATTAATACCACCAGCCAGCACAGAGCATGATATCCTACCCTAGAGATCACTGTTCACTACTTACCCCTTAGTATGAGTCACTGCTACTTATAATATGACTGTAAAATCGTCAACTCTGTTTCCATTTACTATTATAATAGCTAAGAATTTTTTAACACCTCCTTTCTACCACTGTAATGTATATAGACCATCAAAAATATTTATTAGAGTTTGATATTATTTTTACACCTGTTATTGTGTGTTGTGAATGCGACTTTCACCTGGACAAGACCTTTATTTAATATGATGTGAATTATTACACAGATTATAGTCTATTTACTCCCTTACATTCCTTTACGTAGTGTGTGCAAATATATACTTCTGTTCTTACATTTAACTTATTTAGATTCTTGCTATAAACCTCTGCTGTTTATATTCAAGCAAGACCTCACACGCTTAGTTTAGTGTAAGAACTTTAAACCCGAAAGACTTCTTGATGTTTATCGTGCACTGTTTACACCGCTCTTGTGTGAGGTCCCAAAATGTTTACGTCTCACCATTTGTAGTTTACAAGTATAAAGCCACAATCTGATGCAGCCCAACACCGCTCCTTTAAGTTCTTTCTCAACCTTTCCTTCCCTCGTCTGCAGATCTGATGGTGAGGACCTCCGACTGACGGGTGTTCTTAAAGCATTACAAGACCCAGATAAGAGCGTTGTACACTCTCTCTCTCTCTCTCTCTTTCTCTCTCTCGGGGTAAAGAAGACCACTTTTTGGGGTCAGGTTTTCACCACGTGTGTTGGGCTTTTTTAAATGTCTGCCTTGACATTATATGAGGTTCTATTGTAACGAAGGAAATAGAAGTAGTCCAACAGCTATTTTATAAAGCTATGAGTCTCTTGCATTTCTTTTTTCAAGTGAGGTGATAACTTTGTTGAAATTTCGATTTTCCTTATTTACATTTTTGGAACATAAATGCACTCCTATCACGTCTCACATATTGAAGAATTACTGGTCAAATTGTCATTGTTTTATAAGTGTTCGTACAGTACCGCCAGGCCTACGGGACCAACTTTCACATTCACGCTTCAGGTTTTGATAAGGAAGGAAGCGATAACTATTTATGATAAGAATTTCGCAGTTTGGGTTGTTTGATAAACGCTGCAATGACCCTCAAGAAACATACTGGAGGTGAACCTAAGATCTAGCCGAGCGTCAAGTTCTCCAGCGACGATTATCAGATACATTTGATGGTTTCTCTCAGCTCTTATCTCTGCTGTTGTTACTCTGGAAAGCTCATTGTGTGCTGCCCTTGATGGCCCCATAAAGCCAGACCAACTACGAGTGTGTACTTAAGCCAGTGTAACATCTCTGGGATAAAAAAGTGATGCTCTTAATTAAAAAGACTATTTATTTATCTTAAAAGTCAGTAAATCTCATTTTAGGGATTTTTTGTGTGTGTGTGTGTGTGTGTGTGTGTGTGTGTGTGTGTGTGTGTGTGTGTGTGTGTGTGTGCGTGCCTTTATTATATTCAACTAGCACACGATGGAGAAAAAAAAACAATATGAAATTAAAACGAAAACGAAAAAACAAAATACGAGATAAAGGCTGAATCATTTCTCTCACAAGTGGCTAATGAACCTGAATGTTTCACTTCCCCTTTGTTTCCTTTTAATTAAGGCAAATGTGGCGGTGAACAGGGTGCAGAGTGGCAGATATTAATATTACCAGCAACCAGGAGAAGACCACACCTGTACTCTCTCTCTCTCTCTCTCTCTCTCTCTCTCTCTCTCTCTCTCTCTCTCTTTATTCTCTTCCTTCTCTTTTATTTGTTGTTGCTCTATTTTTTTTCATTTAACTCTTCTGTTTTGTCTCTCTTCTTCACTCTCTTTCTCCCTTATCTCCCACCACCTACACGCATCTCTCAGCTGAGTTCACTCCTTCCACTGCTCTCCTCTTGTCTTACTGAGATAAAAGCCAGAATTCTCGAAGACACACTGGGGAGGTATAAACGACAAGGGCCCATTAAAATTACACAAAGGCCTCACAATGGCTCCTTTGGTCATGCGCTGGTTACATATAATTGGGGATTCGTTTACAGGTTCACACAATT